>NW_022111368.1:21309865-21330406 GCF_000313985.2 Echinops telfairi | reverse complement strand
TTTAATATGTAACAATAGCCAAAAGCTAATCTGGCATTGTTAGATTTAGAAAATGTAGACAAAGAATATAATCAGGGTTAAAAATGTCATCAAATAACAATGAAGGGATAAAATGGTCAAAAAACTCAAACCCATTGCCATCCAGTCATAGCAACCCCACAGGAAACAGTCTAACTACTGTTCAGAGAATGTCAAGCTTGATGGGAAGCGTTCAAAACTCTGACCTTGTGGTTACCAGGCCAATACATAACCCACTATCCCACCAGGATTATAGTCTTCAAAAAAAGTATAGCAATCTTATATAGGTACACACCTACCAAATGAACTTTCAAATATACATAAGGTAAACATTGGTAGATCTGAAAGGAAAAAATAGACAAATTATCAATTATAGGTGGAGCACTCACTACTTGGTTCTCTGCAATAGATAGAATGTATAAATAGAAAATTTTAATGCTTTAGATGACTAGATTAGTACAATGAATCAGCTTGACTGAATTAAAATTTATAAAATACTCGACTCAACAAGAGCAGAATACACATTATTTTCAAAACTACCTATAAAATTCACCAAGAAGAGTCCATGGAATAGTTAATAACGCACATCAAAATGAATTTAAGACAATAGTTATCATGAAAACTATGTTCTTAAACTAAGTTGCTGTTGTTTTGTGCTATAAACTAATCTCAATTTATAGACACCCAAGAAGATATAGTGAATTGCCCCACAGTATTTCCAAATTTGTAATCATTATGGAAGCAGATTACCACGTGTTTTTTTGTTTTCCTGCGAATTGGCTGGTGGATTTGTCTTAAACCACAGTGGAATTAAACAACGCATTTATATGTGGTAGACAGATTAATGAACCTCCTTTCTAAAATATCCATGTCATAATCCCCAGACCCCAAAATATGTATTTTCAGAGGCAAAGGGACTTAGTTGGTACAATAAATAAGGACATCGAAATGGAGAAAATATCCTGAATTAGCTGATTGGACATAATAAAATCACAAGAATATCAACAGAAAACAATCAGGAGGGGCAAGCCAAGCAGCACTTGTGACAACAAAAATAGAGGTGATAAAAATGAGAGCTTGCTGGTGTTGAAGAAGAAGGAAAGAATTATACATACAGAACAACTCTAGTTAGAAATAACAAGAAAAAGAATTTGAGTAGAACCAAGATTTTCAAAAGGAAAAATTGTGGAATAATATATTCATAGGGAGCTTTGAAGTGCACTAACATATTCCTGGAAGTCTAGAACATTCGTTAAAGGTAGTGCACATGCCCCGGAAAGAGCTGAGAAGGCCTAAATTTATTCTCCTTAACCAATTTTAAGGCTCTATGCAAGGAGGACATAAAGGCTAAATAATTATAAACTGCCAGTCAAAGTAATACAGACATGCTCCAACAACACAAAGCTCCCTAGCGCAGTTTGGAAGATGTCACATGTATTACCAAAATAAAAATGGAGTATTGTGAATTGTATGGCAGCAAGTTCGATAATTTTAGATGAAATAGAAGAATAACTTGGAATACAGAAATAACCAACATTTTGCTCAAGAAGAAATTCATAACCTGGACAGTCATGTATATTTGTAGAAAATTGAATCAATAATTTGAAATTTGCCAACAATCAAAATTCTAAGTCTGAATGATTTCCCTGATGTCTTATACCAAATTTTTAAGGAAGAAATAATGTCAATTGTCCACACTCATTTTAAGAATACAGAAGGGGAAGGGATGTATGTCAACTCATTCCCCAAACTCATAGATGACAAAATTACACAGCAGTACTGGTCATGAATATAATATGCAAAACTCTAACAAAAATAAGAAGATCAAATGAGTAATTTATGAACAGATCCATACATTACAACCAATTTTGATTCATCTCAGGATTCTAAAGCTGGCTCAATAATAAGGAATCAGCCGATGCATTTCATAATATTATCAAAATGACCATCTTAGTAGAGACAGAAAAAATATTTAGCAAAAGTACATATCCATTCATATTAACAAAACATGCTCAGCAAAACAATAATAGAGCATTTCTTCACTTCATGAAGAGGATCTACAAAAAGCTACAGCTGTCCTCACAAAGCTGTCTGCTAAAGAAGGGTACAATCTATTTCCACCACTCTTACTCAAATCATACTGGATATCTGACTTAAGAAAAGGAAATAGAAAAAGAACCAGGAGGCAAAGGACATTTATAGAGGCTTAACTAAAGGCATGTACATATGTACACATATAACAAGAGGGGAATAGAACATAGATAACAAGAGGGGAATAGAACTATGTACTCCTATCTGTATGTTAAGAGTTAAGGTTACAGATGAACATTGAGCATCAGCTCAAGTACTCCCTTAACACAAGAACACTTTGTTCTAACAATCCAGCATTCTGTGATGCTCACCTTCCCGACATGATCGCTGAAGGAAAAATGGGTGCATAAGCAAATGTGGTGAAGAAAACTGATGGTGCCCGGCTATCAAAAGATATAGCATCTGGGGTCTTAAAGGATTGAAGATAAACAAGTGGCCATCTAGCCCAGAAGCAACAAAGCCCACGTGGAAGAAGCACACAAGCCTGTGTGATCATGAGGTAGTGACAGGATCAGGTATCAGATATCAAAGACCCAGAACAAAACCATACCCAAGGTGAATGGGTAGGACAGTGGGGGCAGGGGGAGGGGTGCTGTGGATGAAGTGGAGACCCATTGCCCATCTGTAGACAATTGGACATCCCCTCACAGAGGGGACATAGGGAAGAGATGAGCCAGTCAGCGTGCAGTATAGCACTGATGAAACACACAACTTTCCTCTAGTTCTTTGGTGCTTCCTTCCCCCCATTATCATGACCTCAATTTTTCCTTACAAATCAGATTAGACCAGAACATGCAGACTGCTACAGACAAGAGCCTGCAACACAGGGAATCCAGGAAAACACCTCAGGGACAGCCATGAGAGTAGAGCTACCAGGAGGATTAGGGGAGGGTGGGGGAGAAAGGGGAAATTGATCACAAGGATCAAACTAGAATCCCCTTCCAGGGGGCAAATAATGGAAAAGTGGGTGAGGGGTGATGGAAGGTGATGTAAGATATGGAAAAAATGATCTATAACTTATCAAGGGAAGGGAGGGAGAAGAAATGGGGAGCTGATATCAGGTCAGGGGCTCAAGTGGGAAAACAATGCTTTGAAAATGATGATGGTGGCCTAAGTGCAAATGTGCTTGACACACTGGATGAATGTATGTATTGTGATAAGTGATGTAAGAGCCCCAATAAAAGTATTTAAAAACAAAAAAACAAAAAGGAAATTGTACATTTTAGAAAGACAGGTATTCACTATATTTTCAAAGATAATAAAACTTGGAGAAATTTTTTAAAAATTGAAATCAGACATGAAAAACACAAAACAAAAATAAAACAGAAAACAAGAGGGTGGAAAGCAAGGAGGGAAACATACCCATTTGAAAAGTTGAGCTAGACAGTTTCTATCTCAATGACATGCTTGTCTATGTAGAAAAACATCTCAGAGAATGTTAAAGAAAAATACCTAGGACTAACCATTGAATTTAGCTAAAACTCAGGAATGAATGCAAGGGCAGTTAACGGAGAACTAACGGGCTTTCCAAAAGGATGCTAGAACAACTGGTTGTTGTTCTACATTATTTAAAAAATGTCCACATTATTTTAAAAAGTGAGCCTGATGCATAACTTACACTTTATGAAAAATACTAACTTAAAATGGACAATAGGCTTAACCTCAATAAAAAGTTACGTCATTTCTAAAAGAAAATGAAGATGTATTTCTGTGGCATTTGAAGTTTGGCAATGATTTGCTCCATTAGACACCAAAATGCATTAACCAGAGAATAAAAACAAAACAAACAAGCAAACAAACAAAACACTGCCAATTAAGTTAGAATTCATCAAAATTGAAAAACTTTACTTAACATAATGCAATTTACTTGCAGAATAAAAGAGACCATGTTAGCAAAATAAAAATCTTTATAGGAGATTTGTATTTAAAATATATTAAGAACTCTTAACATTTAATCCAAAAAAGCAATTCAAAAATGAGGCAAAATCAGAGTAGACATTTCACTAAAGAAGATATATGGATGTTCATTAAAGAAGATACGTAGATGTCAAATAAGCATATGAAAAGATGTTCAACAGCATAGCCATTAGGGGCTTGATAATTAAAAATATACTGAAATACCATTGCACTTCTAATGGTAAAACACAACTAAGCAACAACATCCTGTCAATATCAAGGAAGCAGCAGGTACTCAACTCATTCAGTGCTGTTGGGACTTTCAAAGGGCACAGCTACAAAGAAAAGTTTTCTGACAGTTTCTCCTGAAGGTATAATTGCACAGTTAATAGAAATCGGTTGCGATTGAGTCTATTTCATGCTCAGTATAGGACTGAATAGAAATGTCTCTATAGGTGACCAAGGCTGTCATCGATACAGAAGCAGACTGCCATCTATTGTTCCAGGGGAGTGATATGTAGATTTAAACTTCTTTCTCTTTGGGTGACAGCCAAGGGGTTAACCATCGTGCCACCTGCACCCCTTCCCCCCTTCCTTAAATCAAACTCAGAGCCCTAATGTGGGTTCCAGAGGAGAGCTGTGGCATTAGGGTCTCGGACACCGGACAGCTTCAGCTTTCTCCCTTGGATTGGCTGGTGGGTTTGAACCACTGACTTTGTGGTGAGCAGTTCTTCCTCAAATGAATGGAAAACATATTCAGTAAAAACCCAGACAATCTCAACATGGATATCTCTAGCTCCTTTGTGCATCATAACCCCAAATCGAATATAAGCCAGAGGTCCTTTTTCATATGATTCATTCACACAATAAAATACTACATAGCAATATGACAGAGAAATCTATGTAGTCACGTAATTGTAGTTGAATATAAAAAAAAATGCATCCTTGAAGTGAAAGGAGCCAAATCCCAAAGCTTACAGATTTCACTGATAAGGTATTCTGGGTAAGTCAAATTACAGATCTGAAAAGCACAGCAATGATCATCAATCTTTAAGGATGACGCTGGCTACAAAAGGGGGGCTCCAGGAAGTGTTGGGTGATGGGACTGTTCGATACAGTAGTACATCCTGAGGACACGACTCCACATAGTGTAAGATCCAGAGAATTCGCCACAAGAAAGAGCCACTTTCTCTGTAAGCACATTAAAAATAAAGCCCGCCGCTGTGTGAGATGAACCCTTACTGAGCGCAGTGGCATGAACTTTATTTCAAAGGCCTTCAATCCCCTTGCCGAAGGAGCTCGCTATAGTCCCCCCACGGCTTCTGGGTTAGTTTTGTAGATACTGGCATGAACTTGAGTTAATATTAGTCCAGATACAGACAGGTACAGAAGTACATATAAATATGTGTGCTTTTATGGGCTAGTCTCTGTCCTTTGAGGAGTTCTAGAAACAATGGCAGCTCAGGCGCTTCCGCCGCGCTCACAGCTTTTCCAGGGCTGGGTGCCTGGAGCCCTGGCAGCTGCTCTCTCACAGTTCTCCTCAAGGACCCAGAGGCCAGGGCACGCCACTCCCAACAGTCCCGTAGCACATCTCTGGCGTTCTATAAATAATGTATCCCATGAGACATCTTCCACATGAACAACCTTCCTCAGGAACCTAGAGGGGAGGGTAAGGACCAGAACGTTTCTAGAAACATCCAGAGAGATTCCTGCCAATCAGTTATTCCCAAATGCCCTGGTATCATAAATCAGCACATTGGAGGCTAATTGGTATGTATTTAGGCTGCCAGTATATATGGGCAAAGGATGATATCTCGGGTAGTTTCAATTGTTCATGCTTGTTATCCCAACACAAGTATTAGTAGCAACTATTTTGTTTTTAAAATTACCTTATTTGGACAATTTATCATAGCGATACAGTTTCTAGATTTAAATTATATGTAGTCTATAATTTTAATCTTAGATGAGAGTTCAGTGATTATCTTTTTGGTGAACCATATTTATGTTCCCATAGACTATATATGCTGGGATTTGTGTTTTGTTTGTTCTGTCTACCTCCACCCACATACACACACTAAACATTTTACTTCACCAAACACATGCATGACCTTGCCTTTGGTGTCCAGTATTTCCTGTCTTACAAAATTGTTACTCTCTATTCTGTAGCCCAGCCACACCCAAAACTGCACTATGGATCTCTGCGTAGTCAGGTCCGATCTTTCCCTCACCACGTCTCAGTCTTTGCTGCCTTGTTCCCATGAGGCGCTGAGTTTTGTAAACACTCAAAGACTGCCTTCTTCCTGTTTTTCTTATATAAGGGGTTTTCAACAACTTTCTATATTCTTCAAAAAGGCTTGGGGTGGTGTCATCTAAATTCATATTTCCTAAGCCGGGAAACACAGATTTGAGTGGTTATCCATTTATTCTTGGGTGAAAATTATACAGACTAGTGAGGTAAAAAGTTGAATTATCAGGCAAGGAAAGAAGAATTGGCAAGAAAATTTGGAGGGATATGCAGTTATTGGTGATGATGAAACATTATTATGACATGTGGTGCTTATGTACCACGTAGCAAAGTTGAAACAAGGGATACTTCAATAAACATAAAATAAATAATGCTATGGGAAAAGCCAGCAGTGAGACTCCCCTTGGAAACACACAAATCTTCTAAACAGCCATTGTGTAGAAGAAAGAATTTCAGAAGCAACACTGTTTAGTCTGTGTCAATGAACATTTTCCACATAGATTTGTCGAAATCGATGCCATCGAGTCATTGCCGGCTTACCTTGACCCTTATGGGACAGGGTAGAAATGGCCCTGTGAGTTTCTGAGACTATACTTCTTTACTGGAGTAGAAAGTTCAGTCTTTCTCCCATGGAGCTGCTGGTGGTTTCAAACTGCTGACCTTGCAGTTAGCAGCTGAATACATAACCACTAAGCCACCAGGGCTTCACTAGGATAGAATAGTGCCCATAAAATAGTTATAGCAACTGCTGGAAAAAGATAATTGAGTCATCCTATTCAGCCATCTCAAAAGACTGCGTTTCATTTCTGCTTGGATGAATCATCAACTCCTCCAATGGTCATATGTTTTTCTTGAATCGTGAAGACACATCAGAGCCACAAAGTTGCAGGCATCAGGCTGGTTATGTTGCATTTTATTTTCCTTTGGACGTTTTTGAGAGATACAGTGTATCACAGATCATGAGACTCCCTTTGGGGACTGGAAGGCTGAGTTAGATCAGTGTTCCTTGTAAGGATGAATAAGGGCGTGGAGAAGTTAGGGCCATTTCCCTTAGGTTCACTGACTGCTTAAATTGCCAATTTCCCTCTGTTGATCACAGATTATACTTAACAATGTCCTGAGGCAGGTAGACCTGTGTTGTGGAATTATGCAGAGCATAAATTCACCCATTTAGCATTATCATTGCCATCTTACATGGTAAAAGGGAAGGGGGAAAATCTTTTTTTTTTAAATTCTCAAAAGGCATTGATTCAATTATAGACAATGGATGAGCTTTGTTCTGGTCTCAGTAATGTTTTTCTTGGTCAAGATGCCTCAAGTATAGGGTACGAGTTAGCCACAGCACTGAATGTGGAAGGAATAAAACTCCAGAGAGTCCGGTTGGTGGCTACTGACCAGTAGGGACTAATAGGAGCTATTGAGTTAGTTGACAGACTAGTTGGCCTCAATATTTATAGAGTTCAGAGATGACCACATTCACATTTTAAGCTTTGCAACAGGCTCAAAATAATCCAATTATGTTTTAACTAAAATTTTGGCATGGGGTTTTCATGAACTCAGAGAGGTAGTCAATTTCTTCTGTCCCTGTGAGGGTATAATGGGACATTTCTACTCAACAAAATCATCACAAAAGCGTCAGACCCTGGGAAACTTTGTAAATACTTGTCCTGATAATTTAAGAGAGTACTATGGGGCTAAAGAGAGCATGCTATAAAGATGGATAGCATGCATCACATACATATATTTAAAGAAACCTACATGTGTTGTTTTTTTCCTTAAAATTTTCAAAACATCCTAAACAAGGTCTGCTATTACAAACGCACAAGCTTCTATCCCAAAACACCGCTTGCCCCACCCCCACCCCCCACAGAAATAGAAACCCATATAGGAAAGCATAACTTTACCAACACAAATAAGAGCTCTGAGCAGCATTTGAATTCCCATCACACCACACCTGGTAAGAATCAGTCTAGCACAGCATCATCAATCATGCTGGGGCTGTCAGTTTTGACATCCTTTAAGTCTACATTGTGTGCTTAATGACTACATGACAGAAAATGTAAACAGACACCACACATACAGGTACGTAGTACATATATGTGTGTGTATGCTTGCGTTTGAATGTTTGAATATATATCCATATCTCAATATCACACAAAACTGCCCGTGGGAGTCATTAAAACACATGCGGAAACGCATGCCTGCCCACAACATCAGCAACAGCAACAACAAACAAACCAAGCATTTCCTTACATAAAAACACAAAGCTTATTTTAAAGAAATTCTCACCATGCAAAACATAGTAGCTCAAGGAAAAGATATCATGCCCCCTGCCCCCTCACCCGCTGCACAGATAGATGATATTCTTACTCGGCATCGCCTCACTCTGCATCATGGACAGCACGTGTAACTTACTAATAGGCATTCAGGAGTAGCTGGTGAGCGCAGCCAAGCCCTGGATTAATAATTCATCAGGTGTCCAAAAAAACAGAGATAGTGAAATACTTGAATATTTTAAAGCTCATGTGCATTTTGGGGCTCAAACAGTCACAACACCTCAGGATTAACTTTTATCATTACTAGATTGCTTGCTTTTAATTGATCATAGTAGAGATTTTATTCTCATCAAGCTTTCATTTAATAACTTTAGAAAATACCAGAATTATTGATTTTTAACAATTTCCCTCATGTTCCTGAAAAAAAAAAAAAAGGCATGATTTAATGTTTTGCGAAGAACCTGTTTTGAGGGCTCAGCAAAAACATTTTCAACATTCTAAAGGCTATTCAAAATTCCTATTCCCTCCTCTGTGAAGCCTGCCTTCTTCTGACATGGGGGTCTAGATGTAAGGACCCTTGGAATGCTAAGTACAGAGAGACAAAATGGAAATGCAAGAGTTAAATCCCCAAATTATAGTTTGTCAAAAGGCACAAAATCTGCTTTGCTGCTAGTACTTCATTTGTAGTGGTGCCAAAATATAAGGTAAAATATAAAAGGGATATTTTCTTTTAACTCTTGCACTAGGTTTCTCATCTCTAAGTTAGATTTCAAGGTGAAAGTTTTATAATACTCAACTGACATGTGAAACAGAATGTTCACATTTTAAAATAGAGTCTATCAGTTTCATCTAAGAGTATAATTCAGGCAATTTAGAAAAAGAATTTAGAAATAAAAAGAAAATAATATATATGTACATATCAGTTTCCTTTTACAGGTACTTTTAAGTTGTCAAACCAGAATAGAATCTGCAATTAATTTCGGATTCTCAAACAGGATTTGGGAAGATTCTGGGATGACGGACTCTTCTGGCTGTCCCGTTAACTCGGTCTGTGCTGTCAGACTTCTGCCTACACTGGCAACAGTATCGCCTCCTTCTTCTAAGCCTCATTTCAAGGAATACTCTGTAGCCAGAGTAAAAAGAAAAATTCTCTCAACTCCCTCTGCATCTTCAGTAAACGGAGACAGGAAGAGGTAAAAGCATTAAAAAAACAACAACAATGAAATGGTATGGGGAGAGGTGAAAATGAATCTATAACCAGACATCTAAACTCCAAACCAATATACTGCTGCTCAAAGAGGTGTTCTGGATATGAGCAAATGTTTAAATTTTTAAAGAGTGATTCTGTACTTTGGAAATCTAACATTACCAAAGAAACTTTAAGACAACAGTTAATCTAAATGCATTACCTCTCATTTCCTGCTAAATCATTCTTTCATTTTGTCTTTGTAGAAAGTGTGGAAAGGCCATTTGGCTACGTAACTATTTGAAACTACCCAAGTCCGCACTGGAGCCAATGCACTGCTAATGCACATATTAATTCGAAGTCCATTTTCTTGCTTAGTTTGAATCGTTCTCATTACCTCATTACTTAATCTAACAATGGCAACTTGCCAGAGGACCGCCCCTCCCCGCCCCCACCACAAAAAGACACCTTTCAATTTTCATTTAAAACAACAGAGTGTATTACAAGGGAGATATTCATAAGGAAACTTCCCTGAAGAAGGGGAAAAAAATGCATGCATCTGGTCCTGGGAGCTGTTCTTTCAAAGGTTACGGGCAATCATTGCTTCCAAAGCTGAGCGCTCACTGCTTTTCAGAAGGCAGAATATACATCCTACTGTATTAATCAAGGGTTATACCACAGTTAATGAAAAGGTTCCATGCTCACATATAGTAAATAAGTACCTAATTAAAAACACGGGAAAGCCAGAAGAACAGATATTGTCTTTTATATTAATATCTATTATGTTTCTTTAGCATTTAATGTGAACCTCTTCAGCTGACTGATGCCTGAGGGGAGAACTAACAAATCGCTCAGCTGGTGGTTGGCACTGGTCTTGAAGAAAGCTAGTAAGGAGCACTTTGCCTTCTTTCAGAATCTCTCCACCAGCTGTCACCAGCTATGGGTGCTGAAAAGATCCTGTCACTTCATCCAAAGGGATTTACTTGGTCAGAAGGAAAATTTAAATACAAAGCATGCGGCTAAGAAGCTAGTGAAAAGGATTATGAGCATACAAGAGCACATGTGTATAAGACACTAATACATCTTTAGGACATTTCAGATCCCCAAAGCCAGGATTACTGACAGGGCCAGGGTGGTAGATGTATGCAGGGACCTTTGCTATTAGAGTTATAAAGTCCTAACTTTACAGGATTTTCACTCTGGCCATTAAGAAACAAACCAAAACAGCATCTCCTACCACTCTAATGGAAGACTGAGAAAATATTTTTATTTTATAATATTGCTGAAAAACCACCTGCATGCAAGAGACTCTTTGAGTACATGGTCTAATGTTCTTGCCCTTGCCCAAATTCACTAGTAGGGTGTATACCTAAAAGTTTTAAAGAATGGTGAAGGGAAATCAAGTCATGTGATATTTCAGAGTGACTAATGAGAGACGACAGGGTACATTTCTGAAAGAGAGGACACCCCCAAAGTGCTCATGACCAAGGTAGTGGAGGGGGCTGGGAAGCTGGTTCCCATGACAAGAGAGTTCAAATGACATCCCTGCCACTCAAGGGAAGGATAGGCATGGGGATAGACGTCTGCAGATTTGACTGAAGCACGACTCATGTTAAAATCTATTATCCCGGTTTGCAGGAGAGGCATAGCCATTTCAAAAGAGCCATAAGTGACTTGGCCCATGTTTCCCTTTTTGAAAACCCCCCTCTACATCTCTGGACTCTTGGTTCCAGGACATTAGAAGAGGGACGGTCACACAAGCAGCAACCTATGCAGTAGCCACCGTGGCAGGTCATTGGCAGGTAGCAATAGAAGCTCTTACCCCAGCTGTAGTTTATGTATTTAAGCCCCATTTAGCTTCAAATACTTGGTCAAAAATGTTCAGGGTATGAGGTAGAAAGGGGAGGATCGCCTTACAGTGATGATGAAAGTAATGGAAGGTGGGTGGCAAGAACGGCTTTCATAGATGGCAAGGAAATCCCCACTGTCCAAAAAAGTGGGCTCAGGAAAAAGAAGACCAGGCACAACGTTGCTTCGGACAGAGTTTAGGGTAATTTTGTCATGGACTGCGATTAGAAGCATTTGCCAGAAGGAGAGAGCTATTCAGAAGTGCAGCACAAGTTGAAGAGTCTGCCTTTAGATGTCACTACAACCTCATTCCTGCATTTCCAAAATTTGCATCCAGGATTAGAATAGTTTGACTCCAGCCCTTATACCCTGTAGACAGTGCCAGGAGCTGCTATGTACTACGATCTAAATTTCTTCACAGAAGCTGATTAGGAAGTAGCTCGAATCGTTGCTGCCTTTATGTAGCCTGGAGCTGCCTTCTCCAGTCACCTTACTCCCTGTGGAAACAGGCCCCAGCCAGGCTGTAACACAACCAACACCCAGGAGGGGCGCCTTAACGGGGATGAGGATAACATGGATCATGTGTACCCAGACACGACTGACACTCCTTCCCTTTCTCTGAGGGCTTCCTTGTGAATACACTTTTTTTTTAAAGTAAGATTTCTTATTTAGATGGATGACTTTTATTTTGTTTGGGGTTTGCTTTGTTTTTGTTTAGGTTTTTCATTTTTTTTTGTCTTAGAGGAAACACACACACATAACCCTTCAAAAACAGAACATAGGTAAGACAGGAACCTCGTCAGAGAATAAAAACTGAATTATTTTCCACTAATAGAGAGTGATAGAAAATGCTCACCCTGCACTTGCAAGATGTGGAAAAACAAGACAGGCCCCAGCTCTCACTGTAGATACAAAGGGCTTCCGAAAGTTCACTGAAAAATGGAAAGGAAAAAAGGTGGAATTTTTCCATGAACTTTTTGAGATCCCCCTCGTGCATATGCGTGTGTATCGATATATCTCTGCATCTTCAGATAGCACATCTAAAGACCCTAGTATTCCATGATGTTTACAAACATCGATGAGTAATGTTTTAAATTTAAACAAGTGCACAGCATGGTCTTAGGACAAAATAGAAAGACATTTGATCACCTTCCTTTAGTTTTATTTTTCCTACTTAAAGGCCTTTCCTTCAGTGCCGATGTGACATTTGTGCTTGAAATACTTTTCCACAGGAAGACATGGCAAATGCTTGCAATTTAGCAGCCAGGTACCCAAGCAGGTCCAAATAAGTAGTAGACCCAAAACGAACTCTGAGGACTGGCATCCAATAAAAAATCAGAGAAGACCTTAGGCAAATCAAATATCCAGTGAAAACATTACCAAATGCTGTACAACGCAGCGGCCTATACATCTCTAATCAGTATTCATTTCCTGTCCTTAAAATAAACAGAAAACAGATTTCTCCGTTTTCCCTAAAATCAATCTTTTGCAGTATCTGTCAGTTGCTTTCCCCCAATTAGTATTCTAGCTTCACTTATTTTCGTTGTTAATTTTTTTTAACGTACCTTGGCACGGGTGTTTCATTCAATACTTGTACATGGAGTGACAGGAAAACCCTGTGCTCCTTAAGGCCCCCAAACCTGTAACTTTGTTAATGAATTGAGATGAATCAAAGGTACCTTATTAATTATTGCTTGCCTGGTAGGTTAAGCTTTGGCTTTTCACCTCACTGGCCCAAAGAACAAGATTGCCTTTGGCCATGTCCGAGGGGCTCATTAAAGCATCTCGAGGGAACGGGAAGAAATTGTTAGTGAAAAGCAATGGTCAGTGCATCTACCAGAGACCAGCAGGGAAAGGAAGCTCTCATCCTAGAGAACTAACAAGGCTGCGTGTATTACACCTGTAATCAAACTGGCCTGGAAATGCCTGGAGACCACTGTGCTCTCTTTGTGATTTGGGAAGTTATCTGAAAATGCTGAATCCAATCCATAATTGATGTGTGCACGCAATTATAATCCTCCAGATAGCTCAGAAATGTTGCAGTTGCAAGCCTAGAGGAGTGGTAAACTTTAACATGCATGGCATAAAATAAGATATTTGATCTAATAAAAGAGGAAACTAGTTTGTTTCCTGCATTGGCAGCAGGAAGGTAATTGAATATATGCCTGTTTTTCTTAATGAGCGTAATTATGTACAGCTTTTTGACAGCTGGTAGACGGGGGTATAGACAATATCATATGATATATATTTCAAGTTATTTATAGTGTGCATGTTTCTATAAGTAGATAGCTTCTATTGTAGATAAAAGGGAATGTTCTTCTCGAAGTGAGGTGACCCATCAGAACTGGGTCTTTGTTTGAAGTAGATCTGCACATACTCCTGCAAGTTTGAAAGGACTGGGGTTTGGGGATTGTGGCAAGGGGCTCATCATCACTAGCTACTTCATTCAGTCACTCATTGTATTAAAAATATTTGTTAAACGTTCAAAATGGTAGGTCCCTCCAGATGGTTATGTAATGAGGCTTCAAAGTCCTTGAACTGAGGTGGTGGGTGCACCACTGCAGTCAGTCAACAGTGGATATCGATCGCACACTGTGGACTGAAGACTGTGTGCTAGCCTGGTCTGCTCTTGACACATGAATTGGCATGGGAAGTCCTGAAAAGGAGGCTGTCAAATGTCACCAGGAAATTTAGTTGGGACTGTTGCTCTGTGAAGGAGTCAGAGTGGTTATGGGTTGGGTTGCTAATCGCAAGATCTGCAGTTCCAAGCCACCAGGGCTTGCTGTGAGAAAGGCGGGGCTTTCTCTCCCCATCAGGAGTTCGAGTCTGGAAGCACAGGGACAGTTCTCCCCTATGCTTTAGAACTACTGAGAGTTGGCATTGACTTGATGGCAATGAGTTTGCTTTTGGTTGCCGCGTGGGCCCATAGAAGTTGGAATTGATTCAATGGTACACCAGCATTTTAATTTTTTTTAAGTTTCTGTACAAAATATCTTCCTGAATACAACAGATCAAAAACATTAGCTATGAGAAGCCGTGGCTCCCTACTAATGTTGTTGTCTACATAATATTTTTACAAACATAAAGCCTCCAAAGTTTCTTTCTTAAAACCAGTGAAAAATAAATATTCTATGTGCTGATGGACTTCCTGGCCACACTAAGAGAGTACAGCTGTATAAGGTTTTTGAAAGTCAGAAGTCAATCTCTGTCCGGGTTTAATAAGCCAGATGATTTCCTAACATTCTCTGCCATCTTAGTATAGCAAAATTATAGACTCATTATATTTTAAAATATAAGAGATTAGGTTTTATCATTATTGAAGTATATGCCTTTAATATTACTATCAAAATATATTACTAATATATTTTAAAGCATGTCATGAGAACACAGTATTAGAATTGTAGGAAGAAGCAATAAATACCCGAAATATGCAGATAATACAACCTAGCTTGCTGGAAGGGAAGAGGGCTTGAGGTACTTGCTGATGAAGCCCAAGACTGCAGCCTTCAGTATGGATTGCAACTCCATGTAAAGAAAACCAAAAATTCTCAACAACTGAGCTAATAGACGTCATGATAAGCAGAAAAGCAAGTTGACATTGTCAAAGATTTTATTGTACTTGTATCCACAATCAATACTCATGGACCCACTAGTCAAGAACTAAAATAACTTATTTCATTGTATACATCTGCTGCACAATACCTCTGTAAAGTATTAAAGGGGAAAGATGTCACTTTTAAGCCTATAATGCTTCTTCCCCAAAACATGGTATTGTGAATAATCTCAAATAGATACAAAAATTGGAGAATAAAAAAAGACTTAAAAGAATTAGCACTTTTGAATGATGGTTCTATAAATAACCTTGAATATATATACCATGGACTGTGATAAGAACAAACAAATCTATTCTGGAAGTGATCTAGCCAAAATCCTTGTTGCCAAAAACCCAAACCAAACTCACTGCCATCGAGGAGACTCATTGAGACCTTAGTGGGCAGGGTAGAACTGGCCCTGGTGAGATTCCTCTTGTTGGCAGTTAGAAAGCTCCATCTTTCTCCTGTGGAGTGGTTGGTGGTTTTGAACTAGGGACCTTGCAGATCACAGTCCAACACATAATCACTTAGCCCCCAGGGATCCTGCCAAGAGTATCCAGGCTTCCATTCATGTACTTAGGGTAGGTAATCAGGAGGGGCCAGTCCCTGGAAAAGATATGAGGCTTGGTAAGATAATAGCAAAAAAATGGCAGGCTCAACAAGATGAACCGACCCAGTGGCTCCAACAATGGGCTCAAGTATAACAATTGAGAGGAGGTGTATGACCAGATAGTGGTTCATTCTCGTATGCATAGGGTTGCAATGATTAGAATTCACTCAACGCCACTTAACAATCACAAAACAGTATATACCTAAGTATTTATATTTCATTAGATTAAAACTTTATCTACTTCTTTGAAAGTTGAGTGTATAACGAGATTAAAATTCTTGAATTTCAATGAAAAATTAAGAGTTTTAAAACAGTACTCTCATCTTTTTTTCTATAACTCCTGTCCTTACATAATGCTTTTCACTGGTCATTTATGGTGAACCATATTAGTTTAGAGAAAGAAAGTATACACTACAAAGTTTGCATAGATAAAGAGAAGTTGTATTAAAAAAACATGAGAGTCCCTGAGATAATTTTTAAATATCCTACTATAGCTAGTAATTGCATATAGGTAGTGCTCCCACTGCACCCCCATTTATATAAATATATATAATGTTCTTTACTTTTAAAAGTTTCATATAACCTGAGCTATGGGGAAATTGTCATAGCAGACATTGAAACTCATTGAAGTATATCCAATTAATATGTGGGGTTTCTCAGTTTATTAATTTGACAAGCTTAATAGAATAATTTTAAAATTAATATAAATTTGGAAGTATGACATTACTGGGGGATAAAACAAATTCCATACAAAATCAAAATAAGAGCCCCACATGCTTGAGTGATCTTTTGGTCTTATTCAATATACAGTTCATATAAAATGAAAGTCATGACCTTAAAGATTTATATCTCTCTATGTTTCTTAGTATCTTTTTTTCTTATGATCTCTCAGGAGTTATTATACACATTTGATTCCTTCTCCAGGAAAGTTTAATATCACATGTATTGTACCTCTCTAGCAAGCCCTAAACCCTTGCAATAGCTAAGCATTTTCAACACTCAAGAACCAATGTTCACCCCCTGGGGGGGCGACATTGGCCCTAATGAGAAGGCATGACAGACATTTCTATTTCTAAACAGGATTTCGCTAGAGTATTACTATTTCTTCAACTCTTTCTCCTCTTAACAACACATCGTTGTTGCACAATAAGCCGACATGTACATGGGTGCATACACACGTACATACTTTTGATATCTTTGACCATCTTAGAAGGGAGAGTTGCCTGGAAAAGTGTGTGTGAGGAGTCAGTTTTGAGGATTGCTTAGTTTCCCTCTAAAAGGGTTGCCGATGCATCTTACGGGAAGCATTTCTGATTTGAGTGTGCCCATCATCGATCTGGCCCATATTTTGCAGCAATAACCGCCTTTGCAGGCCACCTAGACAAACCATCAACCCCACCACCAGCGAGCTCTCTCCCCACGCCTAGTGCCCCAGCTGGTCCTTCGACCTGTAGGGCTGCCCTCCAGCCTGTGGGCCCGATTTGGGAGCCAAGCAGGTGAGGAGAAGTAAGAGTGCTTTTGATGTTGCCAGCTCCCATTTGCCACCCAAATTTCCCCCCTCCAAAACCTCTTCGCAAACTTCAAAGGCCTCCTTGCTTCTTGCCTTAATCCAGTGCACTGAGACCTCCAGTTCAAAGCACTTTCCTTAAACCCTCTTCTTAAACTGCAGCCCCAACTTTTTTCTTTCCTTTCCACAAAGTAGCAATTACAGCTCTGTTGCGTGGCGATCAGGCTCGGCCGATCGGCTCCTGCTATTAATTAATCTCACAAAGGGGGCTCATTTCCTGGCATTCAAATTGACAAGAGACCAGAGAACAGAAAACCCTTTCAAGCAGTTCCAGCTTCACCGAGGGGAAGAGGTATCAGAGGAGAGAGCCCCCCAGTATCAGAGGTGGAGGGCACATTTGATACTCCCTGTACATTTTGCTGATTGAGTGATTTTTGTTAACGGAGAGCTGGTTACTAATCTTTTACCTGCAAAGGCTTAAACAGGAGGAAACGCAGCACCAATGTCGCTAAAAGTTGACAGAGAAGATTTACAGGAGCGGCTTTTCGATTTCAGCCTCCAGATGCATCTTCTTGAGCATTACACTTCCCTTTAAACAGAAAGTGCTCATGCTCCGCGCACAGAAAAGCCCTGGGAAGAGGAGATGAAGAGAGGCAAGAAAGTAGCGAAACAGACAAGAGATTAAAGCTTTTTATTCAGGATCTCTTTCGTATTCAAATGGCGCTAAGGGCTCAGTGAAAGTGAGAAGCAAGCTTGTTCAGGAGGTCTTCTAAAGTGTGTACATGGATTTCAGGGGAAGAGAAAGGAGCCACAGTCTGGATCATGACAGAAAGATAAGATGTCCTATATAAGACAGCTCAAGAGCAGGTGAATTACTCCAGCAAACCATCAAGGCGAGCTTTGAAGATTTGAGAAAACACTGTTAAAATTTCACAAAAACTCATGTTGCGGGTTTTTGACTGACAAATGTTTGTATACTCTGTGAATTGCTCAAGCTGAACTCCCCTACCAGAAGATTGTTTACTTCAGTGGCCTGGGGGTGGAGGACAGGCCAATGCGTTTTGATGGGCCAGGTATAGAAGAGGAAGATGATTTAAAAAAAAAAAATTCAGAATTATTTGGAGTCAGAGCTTCAAAAACTAGGTGTCCTTGAATTTATTTATTTATTATTATTAAGGGTGAAAGAATCTTGTGAAGTAGAGATCCCTCGCTGCCTGGCTGCTTTAGTTAACATTGGCGGTTGCGCTCTAACACAAATGCACTGCACCCTTTGAAACAAAAGGTTGTCAGTGAAAGTCCTTCTTAGGGAACAGGCCATTTTTACTTACCTGCATTCATAAGGTCAAACATCCTTCTTTGTTCAACCAAAGCAAACTGCCTGCTCCTTGTGTATGCCAAAAGATAAGAAGAAGCAGCCTTAAATCTTATTCAGAGACAAAGCTAACCCGTTGTTATGGCCTTCAACATTTTTTAAACCCTAGTCACACTTAGCAGGTCATTCTCATCCAATTTGCCGTGTCGATGAATTCTCTTAAGTGGGAGACATGTACATCTTCAAAAGAAGCCTCTTCTTGCAGGGATGAGTTAGAAATGGCTGTGGACACTTGACTCATCTAATATTGAACCAATGCTATGATCTTATCAGCCTTGTGATAGTGTATCAACTTTGGACTCTTTAAACAGTTCTATTTTTTTCTTTGTTTTTCCTTCGTTCTTTTTCCCTCTGCATATCTTGACTGTTTCTACTTGGAAATGCTATAACACTTCATTGAGCTCATGATAAAACATTACAAAGAAATTTTAAAAAGCATTATAAAGTATATATACATATACAGTTCTTCCTTAAACTTAGTCTGAGAAGAGTTAACAAAAGCCTGAAAACTGATCTCTGTGTAATTAAAAGATTGATACAGATATTAAGACTTTTTATCATAGACTCTATTATAAAATGAATTTAATAACTGTCTCATTGTACCTATCAGCACTGTTAGAGAAGTTGGCTCTGGCCAAATGAAATAAATCTTGTGCAGTGAAGTTGATATTGCATCAAATAGAATCATATGCATCCTAATCCTGTCCAAGTCCCTACAACATAGGCATGACCGATTTCAAGTTTTAGCGTCTTGAACAATTGGGAATGTGTTTGTTTGTTTTTAATTTCACCCAAATGATTTAGATACTCCACGTGACTTTAAAAACAACAAAATTGTCTATACTAGCCAAATTGATCCTGAACCATTAACTTAAAAAAAATTAAGAAAGAAAATGTAAGGAAAACAGCATTCTGAAAAAGATACCTTTGAGTAATTGGAAACCTTAGAAAGGCAGGAAGTCTCTCTGACCCTTGACCGTAGCTGGGGGTGACATGGGGCAGTCTCGGGAGCAGGCCCAGGTGGAGATGTGCAGGTGGCAGCGGCACTCAGCTCTCCTTCACTGATCTCGGGAGTGTTCCTCGGAGGTTAGACCGCAGGTACATTGTTGTGGCTGTTTCTCCTCGCCTTCTCAGAGCATGCAGGGTATGGAAACAGAGGCCGTGACACTGAAGGGCAGGCAGGAGCAGTAAACAGGATGACTAGGACCCTGTATTATTGAGGCCTTGGAGCCTTGGTGGTGCCATGGTTAAGTGTTGGGCTGCAATCTGCATGGCGGCTAGTTCAAAACCACCAGCAGCTCAGAGGGAGAAAGATCGGACTTTCTACTCCCGTAAGCAGTTACCGTCGGAAGCCCACGAGGGGTGACAATAAGTCAGCATTGACTTGAGAGCAGGGAGTTTGAGTTGAGAGGATTGAGGTCATTGTTTGGACAGTGAACACCGTACACTCTAGAAGGAGCTGGCTCTAGTATCCTGGAGGAGTGTGTGTCGAGAGGAGCCAGAGCAAGAAGAGCCGCCTATCAGAAACGGACACTTCTCCTCTGCTCACTGCCATCGACCAGCTGGCAACTCAGAGTGACCCGATAGAGAGACCGAACTGAACGAGGGTGCCTCTGGTTGGTGCCATCATTAACCCACCCTGTTGTTAATGAATTCCATGGAAGCATATGTGAAGCAAGGTCAACTGGTCTACTTCTGACCAACTAACCATTGAAAACCACAGCTGTACTTAGACACACATGAAGGTCACCATGAATCAGAATTCACTTGACCCTTCTAGGTACTTAAAGGTTAAAAGATGAGACGAGAAACATTAGTAATTTCGTCTCCATTGCTCACACTTGATAGTCTCGCTGGAGAATATAGAGACTTTGTCCAAGAGAGGAAGCACTCAAAAAG
>NW_022111368.1:21271594-21309652 GCF_000313985.2 Echinops telfairi | reverse complement strand
CAGCCACAAAGGTGCATTTTAAGAAATATGTGGTATGAAATGAATGGAACTGAACGTAGACATCACACTCTGTTTGCCAGCTTTCATAGTCAAAAGTAAATGCTGTATGATCAAATCGAGTGCTTTATTCAGCATTCAGCGCAAAGACCAACTATAGAGAAAAACACACAAACAAACAAACAACGGGGCTGTAACTCAGTGCTGCAGTAGCCATAGGAGATAATAATCAAGAAGTAACTCAAGAAGATAGGCAATAAATTATTTTCCTTATGTGAACCCAAGCTATAATTCTATTGTAAACTGAATTTAGGAATTCACCAAATCTTGTGTGCAACAAGAAAATAAAGTTTATATTAAATATTACTTATCAAAAGCTTACACATTAGAGGTGGAAAGCCCCACTCAGAAAGCATGAGCAACACGGCTCCCAAGCACAACCCTCTGAGAGAAGATACTTTCCCTTCTTAAGGAGTGCAACCACGCATTTCTCTAGGTTTGCACACTTTTCTCCAAAAATAAATCTCGCTTTCTCTTACACACACATACGTTGCTATCTCAGGTAAAACACAAAACAACTGTTTAACACAGGTATTTTGTCCACTAACCTGTTTATATTGTCCTCCTGATTAGATTTCCATCTAACCAGATCTGTTAGCATATCACTAACAGATTCAAAAGAACAATGATATTCAATATTTAAGCTTATAGGACATTTCCCTTCAAACATTGAGTAGCCTTTATCCTAATTATTATTAAATAAGTGATATTCTGAGTTTATTTTCAACAGAATCTCAGACTTTATTCCAAAGGAGAAATGTATTTTAAGAAATAAATGTATACTACAGTATGCCCATCTGAGCCTCTGCAATATGAAATACTTGTATTTTCAAAGTAAGATTATATGTTTAAATCAATTAGCACAAAATCTCATTTATCTCAGCACTGCATGAACATGTAAACAAGAAGATAGACATTAAAGGGAGAGTGTAATGGAAATATCTCTTCTAATAACGCAGATGATTCAATGGTATTACTTTCTTAAATAAGCCACTATTACAACCAGGAACTTCACAAAGTTCTTCTGTTGGGTATTAATGAAGTCTCCATATTTCTGCATTAGAAATAAAGACAAAAATGGTATTATAGCATTCTAAAGGGTACATTAGATCTTAAGATCATAGGACTCCCGTACTGTTCATTGTTACTAACGGCTTAATGTTTACAAGACAAAATCATAACATTCAAGTTCTTCAAGGAAGAATGAATCTGAAGAACTTCTAATTGCTCTAGGAATTACAAACAGTTTGAAATGGAACCTAAATCCATTACAATTATGGAAGAAGCATAATAGATTCTTTGGCAAGTGTCTTGAAGATTATAGAAGGAGCTACTCATGTTTTCTTACTTCGTTTACTTATGAATACCAGCCTGATTGAATTCCTATGAACTTGAGTGAATTCAATTGTTGTAAAGCCTTGCTGAAATGTCTAACTAGCAAGGTAGACTAGAACTGCTTCTGTGGATTTCTGAGGCTACACATCTTTACAGGTGCAGAAAGCCTAGTTTTCCTCTCGTGGATCACCTGGTGGGTTCGAACCATTGTCCTGACAGTTAACAGCCCAACGTGTAAACTGCTATCTTGCCAGAGGCCTTTTTGATATGTCGAAGTATCCTCTAACATGAAATGTCATTGGCTCTCTCTCTGTTGTTCACCTGAGGCTGGCATTGAAGCCTACTCACTGAATGGAAAACTAATTTGCTTGGAGACTCTCACTCTGATGCGAATACAATAAATAAAGGTAAAAGAAATTGCAGCTTTGCCATGAGAAAGAAATAGAGTCATAATGTAAAGACCAACAAGAGAGTGAACTCTCATTTGATCAAACGTCTATGATGAAGTCGTAGAAGTCTTGGTCCCACCATGCACCTTCTAGAACAAACAGAGGAACCACCTTACCACAGATTTCTCATCACATACAACAGTGCTGGGCACTTAAGCAATTGCTCAATGATTAATTTTGTGATATAATCTGATGAGCCTTTCTCTGCACAAAGTTAGATTTGTTCATGTCGGCTAACGTGGCTGTTCAGTCAAGCGAGGCTAACTCCTCTTAAAGCATCTTCTCCTTCCCATGTCATTGGCCCATAAGTGGTTCTCAATCTTCCTCACGCCGTGACCCTTTTCTACAGTTCCTCATGTGGGGGTGACCCCCAACCATAACATTATTCTCGTTGCTGCTTCATCACTGTCATTTTGCTACTGTGATGAATTGGGCGACCCCTGTGAAAGGGTCATTCACCCCCAAAAGGGTCCCGACCCACAGGATGAGAACCACTGGAGATGTTTTCTTCCAGGGGATCACGGTTTACAAAGGATGACAAGACTAACCCAGCTCCTTCCTTGTCCCACCACAGAAGTCTGAAGAGTTCTTTGGGCACGGAATGCATCCTGGCACAGCACCCAACTGGCCCTAACCCGGGAGAACTGGGAGCTCCATTTCAAAGAGTTGTGCCTCCTGACGTACAGACAGTTCCGAAAAATGATCCACATCTGGAGTAAAGAACCTTGTGTGGAACCATTTTCCTGTTACCTGCAGAGCCAGGGAGAGAGAGAGATCGGCGCTGATAGTCAGGTAAATAGATGCGAACTTCTTAACTCAGTGACAAGGTAAGTCTTCAACACAGGCTAAAACTAAACCCATCATTGGGTCACTCCTATAACTGGACACATGCTGTGAAGTCTTATTTTCAAATGAGGCCAGAGTGTAACGATAGAGCAGACACATTTACCTTAGATCTTTCTATATATCTTTATGCTATAAAAGAATGAAGTTTGGGCCCAAGAAATTATCGGGCCTTTTTCATTTGACTTAGATAAATGATATGCTGGGAAAAACAAAAGATAATGCCAAATTAAAACAAAACAAAACAAAAAACCCTATACAGTGAACCCTCGTTTATCGCGGTTAATTGGTTCTAGACCCTACTGTGATAAATGAAATTCCGCGAAGTAGGATTCCTTATTTGTAAATCAAATATTTTCGTAGTTAGAGCATAGAGGACATGAAAAAACACCCTTTAGTCACCATTACACTCGTATTACCCAATTTATTAAACGAAAAAGGGAAAATACAGTAAAACATTTTGGACGTTACAATTATCATTTATTATTTATTATATTATTTATGGTATCTAGTTTACAGTATTACATATTTCACATACAGTATTATTATACATAGTTCTTACAAATACTGTAATCAATAGTCTATGAAATGACTTAAGGGATGTACTCTACAGATGGGTCGCCGTCTTTTTCCTCTGAAGGAGCGGGTGTAGGCAGTGGGTGCTGTTACGCAAAAACCGCGATAGAGTGAAGCCGCGGAAGTTGAAGCGCGAAGTGGCGAGGGTTCACTGTAAACCTTTTTAAAACTAAACATTTAGTTCTAACACCTAGATAAATAAAAATGCAATACTCTAGTATAAAAAAATATGCTTTTTAAATAGCTCAGGAATGGTTTGTCAGAGGAAAACAGAAAACAGTACAATCTTTAGGTATTTTGTCAGTTTGTGTTAGAATAGTAAGGACACACCCTTTATAGACATCATCTTTTGGCATTACAATACAAAGAGATTTATAGCCATCAGCATGATTAAGGTTATTTTAACAGTACAAAAACACACCTCTATTTGTTTGACATATCAATTTGAGTTTCTTTAAATACTATAAAATTTCATGTTTTTTTCATTGCTAACCAAGTTTGCTTTTTCTTTTGGTTTTGCAAGCTGTTGAAAAAAAATTTAATTAACCTTTCCCAACAAAAATTTTAAGCATAAAAATCTCATGATTTCTTTATTTGGAAATGCAAGCAACTTATGAAATAGGAATATTTCACGTCAAAACTTTCATTTATTTCCATATTGTAAAAGGCGCTTGACCATCCTGATATAGATTTCTGTGGACCAATGAGTGCTCGATATTAAAAATAGTTCTGTTTCACTAAAAGTTAATTTAAAAGTTTAAAAGGGGAAGATGTTTCAAAGTGCTTGTAAATGAAAACTGGGATAAAGCAAATGTCAAGTTATTCAACAAATTAGAATCACCATGGAAACCCTGATTCATCTGTGTTCCTTAAGTGCCTAACAATGGGAACATGGTTTCCTCATAGCCACCTACCCAACTCCTTGGTTTGGGGGCTCTGAAGTGTAAACAGTGAGTCCGTGGTTGTCTGAAGTTCTTCAACCTTTAACTCCTTATTTTATTTCTCATCATTTCTACAAAGTTACCATCAGTGTGCGGGGGTCTCAGTTCTAGTACTGAAAAAAGCATGGACAACTTGACATGTTTTTCTAGTTTCAGAATGGGTTTTGGTGCTTTAAGCACAATGCTGTGGTGGGAAGCGGGTTAGGGTGTTAGGGTGGCAAGCACATTTGGTGGATCAAACCCTGTAGTCACTCCACAGGAGAGAGTTTGGGCTGTCTGAGCCGCCAAAGATTCATAGTCTCAGAAACCTAGAAGCGCAGTTCTCTTCTGTCCTGTGTGTCAAATAGTCTCAATAGCAATGGGTTTTGTTTTGTTGTTTTTTTTTATTAATGTTGCCTTAATGTCATTATATCTGTTAATTTATGGAGAGGAGATCAAAGATTAATTGTTTATGTCTATGTCTCTGTATTTAATTGCTGTAACTTATTACTCAAGAACATTTTCTGTCATATACTTATATATGTATTTTGAGAAAAAATTAGCTCCAATTTCATAGTATTGTTATTTACAGATCTAGTATAACTTCTGATGGTTTAACTACTGAAAACCAGTCAAGGGAAATCTTTTGGCTCACAAAGATCCAATCCATAGTTCATCATGGATGAGCATAACCAAGTAGGATTTCTTCTGCAGTGCATGGAACTGTCATGATTAAGGGCGGAAAGGATGGTGGTAAACATCAACAACAATATAATCTAAAACAATCAATTCTCAATGTTTCTATCATGAGAAATAGATATGCATTAAATACATGTTAAACTCTAATGTTCTTTAGAAAGGTGTAGTGAAATTTCTCACTTATTTAGATGTGTCACCAGGAAAGATAATTGCTGCCAAAGGACATCATGTCTGATCATTTAAAAAGGCCATTGGAAATGAAGACATTTTTTCAGTGAGATCGATTGCCACAATGACCACAAAAATAGGCTCAAGCATAGTAACTATCAAGAAGATGGTGAATCATCTGGCAATGTTTCATTCTGCTATACCAAAGGTCACCATGAGATAGATCAAATTCAAAGGCAACACAAAACCATAAAATAAATCTAGACTGCTTCTCTCATTCTAGGTAGGTCTTACAATGTATTTTATGGTGGTTTCATCCAGTTGATTCCAATTTATAGTGATCCCATGTGACATTGTAGAAGTAACTGCCCACAGAATTTCCTACAAAAGCAGGTTGCCACGTCTCTCTCCCCAGGAGCTGCTGGTTGCGTTCAAACTGCCAACCTTGGCATTGGTAGCCTGGTGCTTAACCACTGCAACACCAAGACCCCTTAACTTACTACGTAGAGATTGCTTAATTTTTTTAATGTATTAAGTGTGTCGTATCCTGCTGGTAAATAGGAGAGGGTTAACGGCCCTAAAGCATGACGATGAGCAAAGGTGTATGAAATCCATCACTCAAGAAAATTCCCAAATTAGGACCAGCCAACGAGCTGGGCTGAGGATAGGCATTGTGCTGGACAAAGAGAAGGGTTTAAACTTCCCCATTTTTACAATGTTAAAATCAAGTATAGCATGTTAAATCTTTCTTTCTATCAATGTTCTAAATATCACAAATCATTTGGTTATTTGGACTCATTACCCCATGACTCTTTCTGCAACCAAGGCATTAGTGAGCTAATTTCAACATTCTGTTTCCCAAACTTAGAGATTTTTGTACTTTTAAAATATTTTTTTCAGGTCCATACATTTTCTTTCTTTCCACCAATAACTAATACTAATAACGACAGCAATAATAAATAAAGAAGCAAACAATTATTTCATCTTTGATTTTTAAAGAATTTGGTTTTCTAAAATGAATGCAGATGTCTGTTTGAATCTATTAAACTAATTCAATGATCCAATCAAACAGAAAGCAAGTGCAGGTATTGTGTTGGCAATATATAATAAGTGCAGTGAATTCTGCCTTGCTAAGGAAGCTTCAGAGACAAATTTAGAAAAACACAAACATAAGCATAACTCAACTATGGAGAAAGTTTGGTCTTTTAGTTGAGTTTTTATTTTTTAAAACTCACCTTTTTAATTCATTTTAATTATTTTTTATTCATGATTCTAATGACATTTGACAATAAGATTTAAAATTATCCCACTTGTAATTTTGTTTGCTGTTTTCTAAATCATACTCCACTATTTAAATGGTATAAATTAATTCTGAAATTTGGTAATATTGTCCTCAGAATTTTTAGTTAAAATATTGAGTTATTTTTAAAGAAAGCTGTTAAGCATATTAGGGATCCAAATCCTTTATATAAGAAGGTGAGCATTTTTCAAGAGAATTAATTTTGGAGTTTGCTTGTACTATTTTTTACATTTCAATAAGTTGCATATTATTATGAGATCAGCAAAGTCCCCAGATGGAACTGTATGAGAACATTGTTGAGCATGGAATACTATGCATTTTTCCAATGGACCCCAATTATGGAAACACCTGTGCTGCATAAATTTGTGCTGACCCATTGTGAAATTATGTTGTGTTCAACAGGCCTTAAAATTTGTCATTTCTCACCTGTGGTTGAAGTCTTCTATTTGCTATCACTGTTGTATGATATTTTTGTGTTGAGGAAGATGAGCCATACGGAGCTTGTAAAATATTTAATATTACCCCCCCCACAATACACATTGTTACTTAAATGTTTTCTGTTCTTTTAAACTTACAACTTACAAACTTTAAACCTAATTGTATGTCAAAATTCCTTAAAAGGGAGTTTTTAAAAATTCCTTTAAAATGGAAATAAAAACATTTCCACATTTCATAGGACTAAAAAAATTACCTTTATTAGGAAATAGTCAGCAGTTTAAGGTCAAAGAGTTTGAATAGCTTCAGTTACTTTTGGGTCACATTTCAAATAGAGAAAAGGAAACACACAGGGGTGAAGAAACTAAGAAAGAGTGCCAGAAAACAAAAAGGCCTGAGTAAAAATTATCCATCATCTTGCTATTTCCTTCCCAATATGAAAATACTAAGCATTAGTGTATTGGGGTGTATTATGATGATAAATGAAACATTAGTGTTTTTATCCTGGTATTTGAAACTGCATTGATAGATCCAGAATTATAAATTACATATTAATAAGATAATACAGGTACCAGAGCTTAAATACAACATGATTTTATCCAGCCTTAAGGTTAATGATCATGTAAGTGGAATGGACAGCAAAAGTGCAGCAAATGAGTACCCGAAGTATGACTATCAAAATTCTCTGTGGCATGCCTCTCGTCTTTAACCCTTCGTCACCTGCAGAAACATATGCCTGCTGCTTCTAGTTTCCTCCCTCAGGTAAAGAGTCTTCTCGAGAGATAAAGTGATGATGGAAGTTTCTTGTTCATTTGGCTTAAAAAAGGAATAATAAATGTTTTTCTAAATTCTATTGTGAATTTACTTTACAGTTATGTCCCCCCAGTTAGGATCAATTTTGAATCGTTCACAACTGCAAATAGTAAGGCATATGGTAACCTCTGCCAGGCTGTAGTGACCATGTGCAGCTTCTTGCTACGGCAAGCATAAATTAGTGTGCAACTCAGAGACTATAACTTATATTCAATTTATTACTATAGACACATTTATTGGGATAGCATTTTACAGTCTCATAATATTCTGAGATGCTCACCATGAACTATTAATGAGAGAGGAACAGTATTAATAATGAACATTCTAGAGCCATTCTTTTCAGAAGGTTTTAACTCTAGGAATAAAATTAGTTAAAATGGGTTGAGATGATAAACATATAGCCTTAAACTGCTAAAATACCTAGGAAGAAATGGATCAATCTCATGTCATCACTTCAGGAACATAATTTATAGTAAGACTTCGGTAATGTATGAAGGCTTTTAAATATTGATTACCTTATATTATAAAACATTTATTCTCTTCATTTTAAATTGTTAAACAACTTCTGATTTTCTGCCTTTTTTCCAAGATAGTTTGAATTCTTCAAAATAGTAATAGAAAACATTCTATGAACTCATTTGACTGAGTTTAGGTCATTGGCGTAAATGGTTTTTAACACATAAACTTTTAATTGCTATTTTTCAGTAGTATTTTTTAATATTGTCCACATCAGTTAAGTGTATTATCACTGAAGTATCACATGGTGTTGCAACCTTAATAAAAGTGACTTAATTAACTTGTCAGGCTTTATCAACTGCTGAGTAAATAGATAAGCCCCATTTCAGTGCCCCCCCCTTCCTCTTTTCATTTTGCTTATGCTGATGCTGGCTGTCTAAATTACTCCCATCTCCATAGACCTATTCATTGATCTGTCACCCGAAGAACCAATCTGACAGTGTCTTTCTTCATAGAACAGAGCTGTGTGCATGCATGCCCAAAAGTGTGCCTTTTAAAACTAGCCGATTATGGGCTTTAAGATTGCTTTTCCACGACAATATATTAGGCTGGCCCAATAAAAATATTAACAATTGTTTATTTTATTCTCTGGAGCTTTATGTAATGGCTTACATCTATTCATTTTGTTTATGATTGAACAAGAGAGAGAAAAATCTCTTAGAACCATTTCCCCAAACAATCTACCTGACACCAGATGTCTGGCCAAGCTTAGACTTAGTAGAGGTAAATAGTTCAAGTTCATAAGTGATGCTACAAAATGTCCTTGGAATGTAGCATTGTGAGTGGCACAAAGTCAGTTCCAACTCATTTTAACCCCAAAGGATAGAGTAGAACTGCCCTGTTGGTTTCCAAGGCTGTCAGCTTTATAGAAGCAGACTGTCATATTTTCCCCCCACGGAACAGCAGGCAGGTTTTAACCACTGACCTTTTGTTTAGCAGAGAAGTGCTGAACCACTGTGTGATGTGCTATATACATGGCTCTTACTTTGGTAGATACTGAGACACTATATTATATATAAATTTGTATTTAGTACACAAAGATAAAAGACAGTATGTGGATCTATTTTTCTTTTAAAATTTAAATACATATGCCAGTTTGTATAAATTATCTATAAATCTACCACGTTTTAAGAAAAACATCTAAAATTAGAAGTTTTTCTGGCACACCCAGTACCCATTCCTCATGATGGAATATTTTCTATGTTTAAGTTCATAAAGTAGACTCACAAATACATATGTACATACACTCACAAACATGCGAACATGAGCCCTGGGGCTGTGGTGAGGCATCAGGAGGAAACTGAGGTGGGGGCCTAGAAGTGCTTCGGTCAGGGGCACATTCAAGACTTTTCCAGGATTTTCTCTCTCTCTTGCTGAGGTTTTACTAACTTTATGGACTTAAATACTAGTTTCTGAAATACCTCAAATACTAGTTTTCTTTAGACGCTTTCAAAAATCACCACAAATTTTTTTCTTTTTTGCAATTTAAAGCATCAAATTTATTCTCTTAGTATTCAGAAGGTCTGAAATGTGTGATGCATCTCACTGGGCTCAAAGCATGGTTTTGGCAGCTCTGTATTCCTGGTAAGGGCTTCAATTCTCATCCCTCCCCCACTCCCGCCCCCCCACCCCCTTAGAGACTGCCTGCATTGCTTGGCTCACAGCTACTTCCTCCATCTTCAAGGTTGAAAGTGCAGCATCTTCAAATCTCTCCTCTACCTCCTCTTCTATTTGTAAGGACTTTATGATTACATTGGGCCTATGCAGATAATCAAAATAATGCTACCTCATTTTGGCAATCTTAACTCCATCCATACATTTAATTTCCTCATGCCACACAGTGTACTATATCTAGAGTTAGTTTTGCCTTAGTTATAGAGTTCTGCTATAACCGAAACACCTCAAGTAGCAGGCTTTAACATAAAGAAATTTATTCTGTCAAAATTTAGGAGGGTATGAGGTTTTATTCTGCTTTACTTTTGTGTTGGTGTTGTGTTTGTTTCCTTCTTTCTCTCACTCTCTAGGTTTCTTACTTTTTTATATTTTCCTGTATCTGAAAACCAGGATAGATAAAGCTATAGTGATGATTTCTTGGGGAGTATGGCAGGGAGGTGGTGGGGGAGGGGCATGGGGGCTTGTAATAAGGAAAATAAAAAGGAAGAAAATGTTCTAATATTGATCGTGGTGGTGACTGTACAATTCTTTTTAATATAATTGGATTATTGAATTGTATGATATGTGAATTATATGCCCATAAAACTGTTAAAAATAAACTTAAATAAAATCAGAAAAACAATGTAGGCGACTAGATGTTTGGACTCAGAGTGCCAGCTATAGGGAAGGGTGTCTCTCTCTTTTGATTCAGCAGAAAGGTCTTCGCCTCCTTTCCACACCTTGTGGACCCAGCATGCCTTTGAGAGCACCGCCGGTCTTGATGTCTGTCTTCACTTTGCTTGAGGAGGTTCACAGGGACTCTTGAGTCAAAGGACATAGTTGGCATCCGGCTATTATTTCTGGGTAGCACTGAGAACTCTCCTTTTCTGCTCACTGTTCTCTCATGCTATGTTTTATGAAAGGCAGTTCAGGCCACCCCTCAGAGGACCTCCTCTTATCTGGATGGGTCAGGGCTGTGACTTGAGTAAGAGTGGTGGGTTAAGTAAGAGGGATGCATCCTACCTCCTTCATGTAACAAATGCAACTTAATCCTCTGTGACTTAGCCTCATCAGCAACATGCATAGGTTAGACTGGAAGATATCACGCAATACTGAGAATCATTGCCTAGCCAAGTTGACACATAGTTTTAGGGACTATAATTCTATCCATGACTAATGTGGATATATTTAGGGATCATTACTCTGCCACCACAGCTAACATACGGATTTAGTTCACGCCACACTTACTTGACCCATTTGCACGGTTATTTGTTTGCTCTATGTAGACATTCCTTTAAAACCTAAAGTTTGATCACGTGATTCTTCTGCTCAAAATTCTGCCACAGCTTCTAAATTCTCCCTGAGATGATAATTCCTTAAAATGGCCTCCAATGTTCAATAAGATTCGCTGCCCAGTTCACATTTAGGTTTTCTCTCTTAACCATCTCTTCCATGCTTTCCTGGTTCCCATCACACACTGGATTCAGAGCTCCTTCTCAGTGCAAGAGGCCAACTCTCCCAGTTTCTGCACTGGCTGGTCAATATGTTTCATGCAGGCCCAACACTCACATGCTCATCTCAGAGAAACCTTTGCTTCAATATTACCTTTTCTGCAAGGCTTTCCCTGCAAACCACCTCACTGATAGAGCAGCAGCTCTGTCCTGAATCTGTCCTTCATTTTACCATTTTTTGTTGTTGTCTCTCGTAATGCGCATCAGTATTTCACACTGTACTCATTTACTCATTCCTTCTTCCAGATCGGCCTCCCTCCCCCACTGAATGCTAATATGAAGGCAGAGAGGGGCTGCCATTTGGTCAGTGCTGTGTCTCCAACTTCTTGAATCATCGATGTTCAATAAGTATTTGTTTAATGTACATAGTATGACATGTGCTATCTTAAATTGTCCTTCAAAATACTGAAATGTATTGTACCTACATATTAAAACTGATTGTTTATGTACAATAGATTATGGTTCCCAAAATTCAATATTCAGCAATTTCACTTAGTAAATGTTTATCAAAAACCACTGTTAGGGTTCATCTTTGGTATGTTCTACCTCAGTTTACCAAGTATATGAATATGCTAAGCCTAAATATGGTTTTGGGAAATATTTATAAAAAATTTTATGCATATTTATAAAATATTTCCCAAGTTGGGAAATATTGTGTGTGTGATTATATACTCAATGAAAGGTATATTTCTTGATGTCTGGGCTTCCCAAATATTTAAAGGCTCTGTCAGAGAGTAACAATAAGTTTGGGGTGGTAAGATAAGTATCACAGAAAATAAAATGATAACCTTGACCAGAGAGAAGATGGTGGAAACTGAAACCAGAATGTCAAGTTTGATGTCAACTGAAACCATTTACTTTCTTAAAGGCATGCTATAATATGTAAACAAAGTACACTCCTCATTACCTCAAAAAAAACACTAGCTTTATATCTTTTATAAGAAAACTATGATCATTTAAGCATGGGAAACAATAGTGAGAACATAAAAACAATTAAGTAAATACATTCAGTTGTATAAACATGATCAATTTTCAAGTAATTGTCAATAGAACTTCAAGATTTTACTATTGTGGTTTTATGCATGATATCCCTGGGAAAATGTTAATACAAAAATTTGAGTCTCAAAAAAAAAATTTGAGTCTCCAAATTATTATAAACAATGCTTAAATTCACTTTTGCTTTTAAATCTAGGAAAATACCTGAAAAATATTTCAACACTAAAAACATAGTTTGGGAGGTGGGAGCGGGGAGGGAGGGGAAAAATGAGGACCTAATGCTGGGGGCTTATGTGGAGAGGAAATGTTTTGAGAATGATGAGGGCAAATGAATGTACAAATGCACTTTACACAATTGATGTATGTATGGATTGCGATAAGAGTTGTATGAGCCCCCAATAAAATGATTTAAAATTTTTTGTTCAAAAAAAATGTTGTATGAGCCCCTAATAAAATGACTGAAAAAACATTTAAAAAAATATAAAAACATAGCTTGAGTCATGGCTTCCATAAACTGGCCTAATGGGTATTGTGAGGTCTGCATATAGTCATATTATAACTCTATAGAACTATATACATGTAGTCATAGTATAACTATAATGTACCCAGTGGCTCGGTCGATGTAGAAGCAGCATTCTCTAATACACAGGTTTGATCTGTGGTCAGATTGTTGTGAAATGTTACTTTTCTTCCACTGGTTTCATCTAGCATTTGCCTTATGTTTGATCAATAATGCAAGCATCTATTTTCATTACAGCCTCAGTTGTTTCATTTTCATATTTAAACTTGAGACGGAAAATTATTTGAGGTAGTTTATACTTGTTGAATTAATTTGCTAATGAAAACACTCTTAAAACAAAGCTGTGATATTAAAACCCTAACTCTATTAATTAGTCAATCAATACTCTTACAGGACCTGTATCTTATAGGTTGAATTATTTTCCTCAAATAGAAATAGTTTCTCTCCATGATGCAGCTTTAATTGCTGTGGCTCAGACAATACATTTAAACATAAACAATAAAGTACAATTTAAAATAGGATCATTTCTATTGGTCAAGGGATGAGCCTAGGAAAATGTTAGCAAGTACCCGAATCTGCTTGGGGTTGAGTGACCAGAGGAGATGTCTCAGATGATGCACTATTTAAGCTAAGTTTCAGAAATAGGCTTTTTCAAATGCGTAAAGTATTCAAAGGGAGAGGCAAAGTAGTGGGTGGAAAACCATCAGAACCAAGAGTGAGGAGGGACTCTGAGGGCCTGGAAGAAGAGGGACTTTTAATGAGGGTGCTGAAGCTGTCTGCTTCGATTTCAACATTATATATGTATCTCCATTTTCCTACTCCCAGATAGCGTATATGAACTTCCACTGTAACAACTGGAATCCTGGTATCATAGCCATCAAGTCTTGGGCTGCTAGCTGCAAGGTTGGCACTTTAAAACCAACAGCCGCTTTGTAGAAAAGAGTCATGGCTTGCTACCCCTGTAAAGAGTTACAGTCTTGGAATCACGTAGGGGCAGTTCTAACCTGTCATTATGAGTCACTATCGACTTCATGGAAGTGAGTTTGGTTTGCTTTGCTTTATTACAATTAGTAGAACAGTTAGCTTTGGGAAAAGTTTTATTTAATAATATTCCTAGGATAGAGCGAGGTGCATACATCATGCTGTTGTTGTGAGCCGTCGATTGGATTCCAACTTAATAAATCTTATGTTAACCTTTGGAAGCAGATCACTGATGCTTTTCCCTGTGGTGCCCCTAGTGGGTCTTAAGGGTCAACCTTTTAGTTAGCAGTAGAGTGCTTAACTATTGCATTCCCAGGGCACCTGCTGTGCCCTAGAGTGCCCAGGTGGAGTAGTGGCTATGAGTTGAGGTGCTGGCCACAAGGTCAGTGATTCGAAACCACCAGCCACTCCACGGGTGAAAGAAAAGGCTTTCTACTCCAGTGAAGAGTTACCATCTGAAACCCACAGGGGCAGTTCCATCTGGACTGATGGGGGCACTATGAGTCGGCGTGGGCTTCTGGGCAAGGCGTTGGCATTGTTTTTGTTTTGCCGTGCTCCTGACTCAAATATTTTACTGAGGAATATTTTTTTTATTAAATGCTGACATTTACAAGTGTTTTTGCTATGTAAGAGTCATTCATTTTCTTAAAAGGTCAGAAGCCATTGAGTTCTCCATTTGGAATCCTTGTTTAATGCTGAACAGGCATGCTGGAATTAAGTTGATGCAGCGAGTTTTAAAGATCTTAACTAAATTAATAGTAAAGAGAGAAACCCCCATAAATATCTCTCACACTATAGCATAGTGTATCTCATATTTTCACTGATTTTATGTATGGTAAGCATATAGAGAAAAACAGATTTTCTTGCATTATGTGCTCAAATCCAGAAACAGTTGGAAAATCTGCCACAGACTTTATTTTTCAGCTTTCTCATTTGACTGCACCACAATGGATAAAGGAGGAGTCTGCATGCTATTTATTCTACATGCAGTCTGACATGCTATTTATTCAACTATAAAATTATCATAATTAGAGAAAGTGAAATATTTTGGTGTTTAAAAGAGCTTATTAGTTCTTTGAATAATATTTATCAACAAATATTTGCATTTTAAATATATATAATTATATCAAGCATAATCGAAGAAACTAGTTTTAGGGTTGTAAATGAATGGTTATTTATAGTTGCTACAAAATTGATAGGGATTTGAGATATCAAAAATGTGTCTATTTGGATGAGTCATATTCAGTCCCATGGGGCATAAGAGGTATTTAAGGCTTCCCACAGATGTTCCAGAATCACTTTATATAGAGTGTGAAGAACTAATAACACAAAGATGAACTGCATTGAAGGGGATGCCATCTTTAAACTTTAAAAATAAAAAGAATCAATGCACCACACTATCAGTGACCGTAGAAGGTATTCTCAACCCCCCTTTGTATGTAATGACAATGACTTTCCTGGCTCAAGTTATCATGTTGATGAAGCTGGTGCTTTTTTTGAATCTATGAGCCTTGATATCAAACCACAAGTTCAGTAGATAAAAATTATATCTAATTTTGAACTTCTCACATGCCTACACTTGGTTTTTAATATTTCTCAATTTACAGAATACCATAATATAAATTCACAACTCAACATTCCTGAACCGTCAAGCTGAAATTTACAACTATATGAATTTTAGCAAAGTGAGCTAGTAATTTGAGTAAATGATTTTGAAAATTCACACATGATAACATATCATTATAATTATATTTGTTATTATGTTTATATAAATATTGTATATGTGTATCACTATAGTTACTGGGGTTCCCGTTCATATATGTAGAGATTTATTCAAAAAATCATACTTAAACATGTCTCTGTGACTAGTGGATGGTTGTTACAAGTTCCCTCAATAATAAAGTAAAAAATATTGCTACAGCAGCCATCTAAGTGAGGTGTCAACTAGTTTCACATGGAAGAAGCATACCAACCTATGTGATCCAAGGTTTATAAGTAATAAAATCCAAATCCAGAGGAGGGAACAATATCAAAATTTAAATCCTGAACACCTGGCTTGTAGAAGGCGATGGATAACAGGAATATGGACTAAGCTTCAGTGACTCTCCTCTGACCATAGTCCAGAGATAAGCATAGGCTAGCTATCAGATAGAGAGCATTGTCAAGTCCATTATGGCAGATGTTGTGGTAGTTATATAATCGTTTGTCAAACTGAGAGGAAGAGTGAAGAGGTGGAGTCTAGCCTGTTAATCACGTCATAGCCAATGAGGCCTCTGTGTGGACATGGCCTTCTCCTGAGGATTCTGGGAACTCCTGTATTCCTCCATGGAGGTGGAGAGTCTCTCTCTCTCTCTCTCTTGGCTCAGTCCCTGGGAGACATTGCAGCTCAGTCCCTGGGAGACATTCTTTTTGGCTAGTCACACAGAGACAGGCTGATGGCAGCCAGAGGCTCAGAGCTGGAGAAGCCACGTGGAGACCCATGCCAGCACTGAAATACTTATAATGCCAATGGATCCACAAGACTTCCTACCCACTGGTCTGTGATCATCCTGTGTTTGGCATCATTGCATGTGTTTTGTGAATCTGAAGCGGAATTTATAGATTGGTATCAGACATATGGGCTAATACCGGATTTATGGACTTGATCTGGACTGGGCTGGGATGTTTTCTCAATATTCAATTGCTCTCATATATAAAGCTCTTTCTTATACACATATGAGTCTCCCTGGATTTGTTTCTATAGCCTACCCAGACTAACATAGATGTTAATTAAGTTAAAATGTAATACCATATCATTTGATCTTCCGTTTGGCCTATTTTAAAGTTGTTTCAGATATTAATACTTTTTTGCTTTCTTCTTGATCAAGTTTTGATTTGTTTTATTTTGTCATTTTTATTGGCTTTTTTGTTGTTTGTTTCTTTCTTGCTTTTGTTCTGTATGACTTTTTGTATATGAAATCTGGGATATGTAAGCCTATAGAGACAGCAACTGGATTGGTATTTACCTAGGGACCTGCCAGGTGGTGGTGGTGGTGGTGGTGGTGGTGGTAGAGCTAATAGCAAAGAATGTGAGAATGAAGAAAATATTCTTATATTGGTTGTTGTGATTTTCACAATGCTTCTTAATGTATTTGAAGTATTGAATTTTTTGATATGTGAACTCAGTGCCAATAAAACTTTCTTAAAAATTGCTACAAAATCACAGAAACATTTATAAACAACAGGAAAAAGCAGATGCTGTCTAGTGGATTCTGTGCAGTGTAGCCATAACAGAGTTCTCAATGGCTCTGACCTTCCAGAAGCAGATTGCGAGGTCTGGCTCCTGAGGTGATGAAGGGTGAGTTTAAACTTCTTTGTTTAAGTAGTCTGGTCCTCAACCATTTGTGCCACCCAGGCCTTTATTTTCTCATGCTGTTCTCCTACAGGAGAACAAAGGAATAGCAGAGCAGTCAAAGGGTGATATACTGTCTAGAGGCTCATATATTTCTAAGCACAAAGTGTGTGTACCATGTAAAATACATGAAATGTAACCCAGAGTTAACTTAAGATAATTAACAAAATAAACTGCTTAAAAATACAAATCTCAATATGGAGAAAAAGTGGTTTTACATGAAATCTAGACAGATGGCTTGATGAATGCAGCCGAATAACGGCACAATGACACCCTTAATTGCGTGTGTTTTTGTAAAGCACAAGTCATAGGTCAAAAGTAAATATTTGTTTTATTTTTTAAAATGATCATAGCCAGTAAAATATACAAAGCCAACCTATATGAATGGTCAATTCTAACTCGGCGTAATTGGGGCATCCTACTGGGTTTTATGAGTTGGGTTAAAATCACCATCTATTATTTTTATTAGTTGATTGAATTAAGCATATTTTTAAATGGTAATAATCAATGTGAGTTTAACAGTTTTCATATCATTAAAAGGAAACTATATGCTCAAATCTAAAACCCGCATTTTTTTCTGAATGCAAATTCCCCGTGTGTCAGAACTTTACTATTGTAACTCGGTGGGTAAAAATCTAAAGTTAGTCTCAATAGTAATTCCACACTGTTTCCTCTTGAACAAATACCAATAACACTGAAATTATAGGAGAGATTCATTAAGCAACAGTGTGGCATAATAAGAAGGACTTTGGAGAAATGTGGGTAGCTCCTATTCTCAGTTCTGCATGAACCCACTTTTACTCTATACAACGCTATGACTTGGAATCTACTTGCTGGCAGTTAGTTTGATTTTTCTGAGTTTGCTCTCTGACTAAAGCCCTAGCGGTGGAGAATGCCTTTTAAAAGAGTATGTACCATGGAAACAAGTGACTCTAAGCTCTGAATTACTCAATATATTTTTCTTCCTGTGACACCAAACCATTTTATATCTACTTTTTGTGGGCTTTCATACAGTCCATTAGGGACACTGGTGTACACAAAATAAAAATTCATTAACTTAATCATTGTTTTTAAACAATTGCGTTGCTAAAAGAGTACATATTTTATCAGAAATACTTTCTAGCAATGTACCAAACCAATATTGAACATTTCATGAAGAATATAGTGGAACACACACAGAAAGCATAGTTGTGTTAATATAAAAATCAAAGAATGTTTTTAGAAAAGTTTGCACACTCAAACGTAATATTTTAGTGAAGAAGTGGAACTTCAGGCATCTTTGGAATGGAAGGTTTCTTCTTTCTTTAGGTAGGATCTATTTTATCAGGTGAGAAAATAATTAGGGAAGTTAGATTATATGAATTAAAATGTGGCATCGGGTTGGAGGAACGCTTATTAACAACCAGGGATATGCATATGACACAACCTTGCTTGCTGAAAGTAAGGAAGACTTGAAGTATTTTCTTTTTCTAATTTTAATAAATCATTTTATTGGGGACTCTTACAGCTCTTATAACAATCTATACATGAATTGTATCAAGCACGTTTGTATATATGTTGCCATCATCATTTTCAAAACATTTTCTTTCTAATTGAGACCTTGGTATCAACTCCTCTTTTTTTCCCTCCTTCCACCACCCTCCCACCCTTCCACCTTAAATCAGTGACTTAAGAATGTTATTTATCCCCATATTTTTGAAGCATTTTCTGATGATGATCAAGGATTTCAACTCTATGTGAAGAAAACCAAAATCCTCACAACTAGACCCAAAAGTAAAATATGATAAATGGAGAAAAGATGGAAGTTGCCAAATATTTTGTCTTGCCTGGGTCCACACTCAATGCTCATGGAAACAGAACTTAAGATTTAGAGATCCTTAGTTCAATGTGCTGTGCCAGACCTCTTTTATGGGCAGGGAAGCAAGGATGAGGTACTGTGAGAACTAACCTTGCCCCAGTTATGGTATTTTCAGTTGCCTCATATGTATATGAAAGTTGTACAAGTGAATAAAGACAAGTGAAAAAGAATTGATACTTTTGAATTATGGTGCTGGTGATGAATATGAAAGTCCTAAGGACTACCCAAAGTACAAACATATCTGGCTGCGAAGAAGTAAAAGCAGAATGATACTTAGAAGAAAGGATAGCTAGACTTTGCCTCCCAGACTTTGGAAATGTTTGCAGGTGAAATCAGTCCCTGGAGATGGACAGCATCCTCAGTAAAACAGGAGAACGACAAGAAAGAGGAAGGCCCTTGACAAGATGCATTGACACGGTGGTTGCAACAATAGGCTCATGCAAAAGAACACTTGTGAGGGTGGCATGGGGTGGGGCCATGTTTCACTCTGTTAGACATCGGATCACCATGGGTAGGAGACAGCTTGATGAGATCTGACAGCAGTATTTATCAAGATGGGAATTGTGTCTTGATATATATATGTTAATAGCATTCAATACATAATATTGCATATTCCTAGCCACTTAGGAAAGACAGGAGATAATCACTGGAATACACAGCAACAGGAACACTGCTATGGCAGGGTCTGAATCTGTCTAACTAGAGTTGAAAGATGAAGAGCTACCAATGAATTCCAATGCTTGCTGTCCATTTGGTAATGTACTAGTCTTAAAACAAATGGACAAAAATAGTTTGGTTTACAGAATCCTGGAAAATGTTAGGATGTTCATTATTAGAGGCAGCCTGAAATCTATAAAATAATATAAATATCTCTTGCATGACACTTAAATGAACATTGTTAATAAGGCTTAGATATGATTGAATGTCATTTTTCTATTAATCCAGAGAAATGTTTGCCCTAACTTGATTCTTTCTCAGAAGATTTCAGAACATTTTGCTATACTGCTCCATTTTCGTTTCTTTCCCATGTCCACCAGGAGTAGATTAAAAAATTTACATTAAATAGTAGATATTGAAAGCAAAATATTCCAAGGTAAAAGGAGTGACAAGACATCACTGAGTGGCTCTTTTGAATGAGAAAGGCAATAGAATATGTTATTTTTAAAAGGGGCCAACAAGAGTTACTGTGAAATAAATAAGCATACCTGGTGAAGCAGTGGTTTATATGTTTGACCAGTAGCCACAAGTCAGCTATACAAGCCTACCAACCACTCTGCAAGAGAAAGATGAGACTTTCTTTCCCATAAAGATTTACAGCCTCCGGAACTCACAGGAGAAGTTCCACTCTGTCCTACAGGGTCACTTGAGTTGTAATCAACTGACTGGTAGGGAGTGTAATACAATAAATAAAGATTAAAATATGCTGAAACTCAACATGAGAAGATCAGAGTGCAAACACCTTCATTAAAATAAAAATATTCCAGTCTTCTTATTAGATGGAACTACTAATCCACCTGTGCACAAAAACTCTTAAAAGAAAGAAATATTTTTTTAATAATGGAGCTTGGAGTCAATATTACCTCTGAAACATTTAATACGAATTATCCACTGATATACATATATATATGTAAATGTATTATAAAATGTTTACTGCATAATTTGAAGAATATTTAGATCTTCAACATATGAAAATTGCTACGAAATCTTATATTACTGACACTTTGAATGCCCTCACACTTTCCAGATCGGTGCCTTTTCAATTTCCTTTTTTCTTTTCCACTCTTCTCAAACTGTGGTCTGACTTTGCTGTATTCAGTTTGTAGTCTCTGTGTAGAGTGCGCAGTCTCCCATACCTGAAAGAAAATCCATTGCTAGCTGATTGATTCTAGCACATGAGGACCCTACAGGACAGGGAAGACGTCCTCTTTGAGTTCCCAAACTGTTTAATTGTTTAAAGACTGCAGTCAATGGTGGGTTCAAACCTACCTCATGATTGGCACTCACAGGGTCATGAACTGGGGCCCCTGGGTCCGTACACATTCTCCCTTGAAAGTCTCCTAATACCACATTTTTTTCAAATATTTCTTTTCTTTTTCATCTTATCCCATAATTTATGAGACTGAGTTCTTCTCCTATTTAAAATTAGGATGATACATTAGTAAATTATATAACTTAATGGCTGGCAATATAGTCGAACTCCATATGTAAGGAAATAAGAGCTGATGCAATCTAGCCAATGGAATTTTCTCAATCAGAACTCCAAGTAACCCCAGGAACAGTCCTTAAAATCAAGACACCAAGAAAATGTGTTCTATACACTGGGCTGCTGCTGTCAAAGGAGCAGTTGGAAGTCACCAGCTGCTCCTCAGGAGAAGGACAGGGCTTCTGCTGCCACGCAGAGGACCATCATGCCCTCAAAGGGGCACCTCTCCCTGACATATAAGGTCACTGTGAGTCAGCATCAACTGCATGGCCGTGAGTTTGGGGCTTTATGTTATTTTGGGTACAGTGACTCTATGTGTTCCTTCTACCTTCCTTTGAGGCTTCTCATGTTGATCCATATTATGCCCATATTTTGGTTCAATATTGCAACTCATGACTTGAATTTTGTATTCTGTCCTTTCAGCTTGAGAAATACTGAGCATGTTCTTCTGTTTTGGTTTTCAAACCCCAGATATTTGCAAATTATATTTTTCTGTGTCTCCTGGAGCTGCCGTTTAGAATTTTATATTTAGCTCATTTGCTTTACATTTTCTATTTGCTTTAGCTCTTTCACAAAATCCCCATAACTAGAGCAATATGTAACACAATGAAAAATGAAGAAATTGTTGAAATTGTCAAGGGTTTTTTCTTGCATGGATCCGCAATCAGTGCTCATAGGAGTAGCAGTCAAGACATCGAAAGACACTTTGCATTGGGAAGTCAACTGCACAAGACCCCCTTAGTGTTTTGAAACATAAGGATAAGTACTGAATCAATAAGACCAAAGAAGAATCTATGCATTTGAACTGTAGCACTGGAGAAGAATATTGAAATACCACGAACTGCCAAAAGGACAAACAAATCTCTCATGGAAGAAGTAAGACCACCATGCTCCATCAAGACGAGGATGGTGAGACTTAGTCTTACACATCTTGGACATGTTGTCAGGACACGTCGTCCCTGGAGACAGACATCACGTTTGATAAAGTAGTGGGTCACCGAAATAGAGAAAGTTCTTGTACGCTCCTCTTGATGTTCGCTCAGGGCTCCTCTTATGATCCACAGCACCAGTATCCCACGAGACAAATCTGTTCTGGAATGGTTTCTAAATTCACGTGAGATAAACTCATGGCGCTATTTTGGATTTTATGCTTTCAATGTTCTTTAGTTTCTACCTGGACTTTCCTATGAGAGCTTTTTATATGTTCTCTTCCGTAGTCTACTCCTGCCTTGATTTGGCTGGTGATATTGGGAATTTCCATTGTTTGGTAGTTAATTTGATTCCTGTGTATTCCATATGGCATGGTTTATGTGTATAGCCACTGTTGGCATGATTGAAAAAGGTATTTGCAATTACTTAGTCATTGCTCTTAAAATTCTATCATGTGATAGAATCGTTTCCTGCATCAGGCTTCATTTCCCAATCACTGATCCTTTCTCTGTTTCCAATTTTAGTATTCCAATCTCCAGTGATTCTCAGTTCAACCTGATTGCATGTGAACAATTTACCGACCGAATAAGTTTGTGTAATTCTCAGATGTCTTTATCATTGACTCTAGTAGTTGGTGTGCAAATTTTCATAACAGTCATCTTGTCTGGTCTTCCTTATAGATGTACAGATTTTATCCTACAATAGACAACACTGTATGTACTTCAAGATCAATCTTGAAATGTGTTTTGAGTGATAAATGTCACTCCTTTTGAATTTGTCATTCCTGGCATAGTAAAACATATGATTGTCAGATTCAAAATGGACTAATACCTCAGGAATAAACCTAATCCTTCCTACTCTGTTAGCCTGTAAGGTTTTCTTTTAAAAAAATTATGCATATGTGGTAGTTACATAACCTGTTGTCAATTTGGGACTTTAGAGGATTAAGAGTAAAGGGGTGGAGTCTGGTCTGTCAATCGGGTCATAGCCAAGGAGGCCTCTGTGGGGACATGGTCTTCTCCTGAGAATCTGGTATTTCCTCCTTGGAGGCAGGAGACACCTCTCTCTCTCCCTCTCTCTCTCCGCTACTCACAGAGAGACAGTGAAGCTGACAAGACACATGCAACTACAGTAGTGTCCTGAGCTGGAGAAGCTACGTGTACCTACCCTGGTGCAACCAGCCCTCTGAAGCCAGAGAAGCCACAGAGAGACCCCTGCCAGCGCTGAGATGCTTAAAATGCCACTGGATCCAAAGACTTTCTACCCACTGGCCTGTGACTATCCTGCATTCGGCATCATTGCATGTGTTTTGTGAGTCTGAAGAGGTCTTTTTAGATTGGTATCAGACATATGGGCTAATATCAGACTTATGGGCTTGGCCTAAACTGGGATGAGATGCTTTCTTAATGTATAATTACCATTTATATAAAACTCACCGTTATACACATAAGTTTCTATGGATTTGTTTTGCTAGTCTACCCAGACTAACACAGCATATAAATATAGACTTTATACTATAATATATACATGGTATATATAGTATGCTGTGTACTATATGTTATATACTAAGACATATATTGGGTAGCTTTGGATCAGATATTTTTTATCAGAGTTTTGTTTTTATTTTAGTTTGAAGACACACACACACATATATAAGTAATATAAGCATATAAAGCATGCATATCAATGCACAAAAATTTAAAGAAGCATTTCCAGATACACTAAAACATCTTTAACATAAATATACAGTAATTATAATATTTCAATGCACTTGTAAAAGTAGAATCAATTTTTCACTATGAACCAATGTTTAGGCCCCAATTTATTTATTTATTTATTTATTTATTTTTTTTGAGTGAGTGAGTCAGTGAGTGAGTGATTCAGTGAGAGAGTGAGGCAGTGAGAGAGTGAGAATGAGACAGTGAGACAGTGAGAGAGTGAGTCAGTGAGAGCTAGGCCCCAATTTATAATTAATGTTTTGTTGAGGTTGTTTTTTTGCTCTGTATTACACATATATTGTATGTCTGTAATCCAGAACCTGTCTATATTTTGTTTGGAGATGATGTGATAAGATACTCTCCTTCTTTAGATTTTTCCTCTTTTTGGTTTTTTCCATTTCACTTATGTATATTTTTAAAAACAAAATCCCTTTAGTTTGTAGCAGAAGATATTGAATATTCTAATAATCTTTAAGGTTTAATAGCATATTTAGCAAATTATTAGCATATGTTAACTCTTTTATATCTAAACATAAGTCAGTGCAGTCCACAATATAATTTGTATCTTTTTGCTTAATATATTGAATGACTTATTTTAAATAAAATATCTTTCATCACCCAGTGATTGAAAACAAAAGATTAAAAGTGAAACATTTGTGGCATCAGAGTTTCCAAAGGACCATTGTGTCATTTGTTTGCATAAAATGTATTAATTTAGAAAAATTACAAATCACTTCTGAAAGGCCGCTCAATCACAATGCGGAGATACATATTCCATGGAAGACAAAAAGATCAAGGTGAATACAGGACAGTTTGAAAGAACCCAGTGATCTCATTAATAATGAAAAGAGTCAAAGTTGGGATCATATGAAATTCATTCTATCCTGAAATGCTGGAATTAATTTATGACACGTTTCATTCTCATAACATTAAAGAACACTTTAAAGCAATGCCTTATATTTCCTCCTTATGCCAAAAGTATGACGTCATGATGAAGTCTTGGCAACACAGTAATATGCTTCTTAGTTTGCATTTGTAATGAGGTCTCTGATGATTTCATATCTTATTTTTTGAAGTATTTCTTAAGACAAGTTCCCTTTAATAATCACACTAACATTATAGAAATGCATAATATATACACAATTTATCTTGTTCTCAACAGACATTTATTGTACCTAATAATAAACATAATAGCTCATTCTAATTATGTATTTATTATGTGCCAAGCATTGTTATGAGTGTGAAATTAACTCACTTATTTAATGTTATAGTAATTTTTTATTCAAAGTATTTTTTGAACCCCATGTTACAGATAGATCAGCTGAGGGGTAATGATTATCAATAAATTGTTAAATATACAAAGATCAGAGTTGTCAAAGATTTTATTTTGCTTTTATCTACAGTCAATGCTTATGGAAACAGCTGTAAAAAAAAATCAAGTGACATATTGCACTGGGCCAATCTGCCACATGGGACCTCTTTCAAGTATTGCAGAACAAGGATATCATTTAAGGACTAAGGTGTGCCTGACCCAAGCCCTGCTATTTTCAGTGGTCTTATATACATGTGAAAGTTTGACAGTAAATAAATAAGAGCAAAGAAGAATGAATTGATGCATTTGAATTATGGTGTTGACAAATAATACTGAAAGTACCAAAGCTTTCAGAAGACCCGACAAATGAGTCTTAGAAATACAGCCAGCTTCTTTATTTCATATACTTGGTCACATACTCAGGCCATCTCTGAGGAAACCCAGTGTCAGAGTGGTTACACTTGAGGCTTCTAATGGCAAGGAGTCTGAATGGTATAGTGGTTAAACATTGGCCATGAACCAAAGAGTCCACAGTACAAAACCAGCTGCTCCTTGGGAGAAAGATAAGGGTTTCTACTTTTGTAAAGAATATCTGTCTAGGAAACTCCCAGGGGAAGTTCTACCCTGTCCTATAGGGTCACTAGGCATCAGAATCAACTAGATGGCAGAGAGCTTTTGATTTGGGACATACCATCAGGAGAAACTAGTCCTTGGAAAGGACAGCATGCTTGGTAAAGTAGAGGGGCAGCGAAAATAAATGAAGACTTTCGATCAGATGAATGACACAGTGAAGTAGGCTCAAACATAATTCTTGTGAGGGTGATGCAGGACCCGGCAGTGCTTTATATGGTTGTACATACGGTCCCTGTAAGTCTGAACCAACTCCTCGTCACCTAACACACACACACACACACGAGGTCTTGAGGTACTTGCTCTGCTTTGAAGTAGCTGAGGGTTCACAAGAATGCAGATTGTTAAAATAAAGTATTATTATAAAGGTATAAAACCGTGACTTGGGAGGGGAGAGGTGGCCATATTTTACTAAATTGAAAGAACTAACAGAAAAAAGTGTGCTTCTGGCTGTGTGCACATTAAACTTCAAATTCTGAATGCTTTTAGTCATAAGAAAAACATCAACAGAACAGCAACACTGTAGTTGTCCTCCACTAGACTCTGGCTTGTGGCAATCCCATGCGTATCAGATTAGAAACTTTCTGTGTAGGATGTTCAGTAACTGATGCTTTGGAAGTACATCACCAGGCATTTCTTCTGAGAGACAGCTGGTTGGACTTCAGTCTCTATTCAGTAAGCAGCGACATGTGTTCACAATGTGAACAGCCCAGAAAGTTCTTTTAAAAAATGGGAATACTGAAATGTATGTGGAGGCACACATACCTGCACATATGAGGTGTTCTTCAGCTACTGACAGATTCTGAACAAATGCTTCATTCCAATCAAGTTGACAATTTTTATATAGTTTTCCTTTAAAAGAGGTAGAAAAACTGTGTCTTGAATATAACAAAAACAAATGGATTACTTAAAACTTTAGAACTACTTAAGTCTACAAAGAGTTAGGAAAAATGCTGATTTTCTCTAACCCATGAGCTCAGCAGCTACCACAGGCCTTACTTCGTCATAGTGCCACATGGAAGTGACAACTGTCACTACTGTTTTCTAGGAACCTGAATACTTCCTTTTTAAAATGCATTAAAAGAGGAAAAGTTCTTTTACTAGCACTTTTGTTTTACTTTTAATGCTTACGATTAAAAAATAAATATAGCAAGAGTAAAATATTCTTTTCAGAACATTGTTCAATGATTATGCGGGACCAGGCAGTGTTTCACAAGTACTGTTTTACTCCACTTCCATATTCTCCTCTGTGTACAGACCGCTTAAGAAGTGGGGAGCTATGCACCACCTGGTTATGGGTGGTGGCTTATCTACATAAATTAATTGGAATCATTTTGCACAGGAGATCTTTTTATGTAGTCCTTATGCATGTCATTACATACTTATAATTATTTTACACTTTGGCCTGTGATCTAATGCTACTTTGTCACTCAGCATTCTTCGCTGGATTGCTTTTGCTAGGGGCCCTTGGGTTGGTTCTGACTTATAGTTACTGGATGTATAATAAATAATGGAGCAAAACACTGCCTGGTCCTGCACCATCTTACAATAGTTCCTGTGCTTGAGCCCATTGCTGCAGCCATTGTGTCAATCTATCTTTTTTTGAGGGCCGTTCTCTCTTTCCTGCCCCTCTGCTTCACCAAGCACGGATGATGTCCTTCTCCAGGGACTAGTCTCTCCTGATGACATGGCCAAAGTATGCAAAATGATGTCTTGCCACGCTTGCCTCTAAGAAGCACTCTGGTGGGACTTCTTCTGAGATAGATTTGTTGGTTGTTTGCTTGTTTGTTTCAGTAGCCTGTGATTTATCAATATTCTTTGCAGCATCCTATTTCAAACTCATCAATTCTTCGTTGGTCCAACTTTCGTATGTAGAGGAGGCATTTGAAAATACCATGACTTGGGTCAGACACATTGGTCTTCAAAGTAAGATCCTTACTTTTTAATCCTCGAAAGAAGCCTTGCACATTATTTGATCTCTGGACTTCTGCTTCCGTGAGCATGAATTCTGGATCCAAGCATGATGAAATCTTTGACAACTTCAACCTTTGCACCATTTATCATGCTGTTACCCCATGCTTCGGTTGTGAGGATTTTGGTCTTCTTCACATTGAGCCAAAATCCATACTGAATGCTGCATTCCTTGATCTTCATCAGCAAGCGATTCATTTCAGCAAGCAAAGAGTGTCATCTGCATATCAAAGGTTACTAGTAAACTTTCCTCCAACCTGGTGCCACAGTCTTCATAATCCAGCTTCTGTGTGATTTTCTTAGCATACAATTTGAGTGTGGTAAAAGGATAGAACGCAGTTGCACACCTTTCCTGATTTTAAATCATGCACTATGCTCTTGTTTTTTGTTGTCGGCCCAACTGCCTCTTGATCCATGTGCAAGTTGCACAGGAGCACAATGAGGAGTTCTGGAGGTCCTCATCATCCCAAGTCTCTCCGCAGGCTGTTGCCGTTCACACAGTTGAGTGCCTTTGCACAGTCAATGAAACATAAGTAAACATGATGCTTGTATTCTCTGCTCTGAGCCCAGATCCATATGAAGTAAGCACCGACACCTCTTAGTCGACATCCTCTTATGAGTCTTGCCCAAACCTCTGGCAGCTCCCTCTCAAAGTCCTATTGCAGCCATTAGTGGATGATCTTCAGCAAAATTTTACTTGCATGGAAAATAAGGTATATGAAACAATAATGGGGTATATGAAACTATAAATGGTATTTGTTCTATAATTTAAGCATTTTGTTGAGTCACCTTTATTTGGAATGGGTACAAATACAGATCTCTTTCAGTCAGTTGGCCAAGTAGCTCCCTTGGATATTTTCTGGCAAAAGATGAGTAAGAACATACAGGCTTCATCAGCTTCTTGAAAAGTTTCAATTGCTATTCAATCAGTCCCGGGAGTCTTGTTTGTAGTAGGCTTTCACGGCAGCTTAAGCTCCTCCCTTTAGCACCATTGACTCTTGCTCTTGTGTTACCTCCTAAAATGATTGAATGTCAACCACTTCTTTTTGGTACCACAGGGGTGATGGGGTGGAGAGGGATACAGTTCTGTTATAATGTGGCTTCCTTAGGATTTTCTACTTTGACAATAATTTCTTATGAAGAAAAATATTATTTCTTCTTCCCAAACTCTTTATTTATTTATTCATTTTCTGTAAGATGTTGAGTGTGAATGGTAATTGAGAACCTGCCCATCTTGTTTCTGATCTTAGGGGAAAGCATACAGTTTTTCACCATATTGGGTATAGGTTTTATTTAGTTATAATTTATCAAGGTGAGGAAGTGAAATTACTTAAATGCTGATCTTTAATCCATGTCTTGGTAGCTTTAACCAATTGTTTGGTTGAGAAATAGGCTATGTGAAACAATAATAAAGGGAATTGATTAATTTTTCTAATCCTTATGTATAAGACAGCTGTTTCAGAAGCAGGAAAAGAGAGCTCTAGGGGCATCAGGAAAGTGTATCCCCCAGCAGACCACATGCCAGATTCCTGTCTGCAGTGGCTGAAGCAGCAGTGGGTATGGCCTGAAGATCAGGAGATAGAGTAGAGGAATTCCACTTCTAAGGCCATGCCACAAGGAGTAGTGTTTCATGCAGGCTTCCTGGCTCATGAAGATCCCATGACTGGGAGCCTGAGGATCAGAGAGACTTGACTGTTGGCTGTATCAACAGTAAGGTAATGTAAAACATTACTCTATCCCTAATGTTCACGGATCCTGGTTTGTGGTAAGCTGTTCATCTCCCTGAGAAGCGCCTTCAGTCCTGAGTGTTGTCTATGAGTTCTCTGTGCTGTTGCAATTGAGTACTGAACCCAATCCAGAATCAGAGTGAGCAACAGTGTAGGGCTCCTCTAAAAGCCTGCAATTCTCAGGATTGCCTTACTCTCAAGTTCACCTGTACTCACCTAGGCATCAAAATGGCAATGTAAATAGTCACAAGTTTAGGACTCTCTCCAGTGTTCTTTGTCCCATGTAAATAGGTATTTGCTCTGGATTTGTTCATCTTTCCGGATGTTGTGGTAGAATCTTGCCTTAGTATCTTAATTTGTTGATGGGTCCAGTAAAGTCATTGATTTTTAATTTGTTCAGCTTTTCTTATTCTAAGAATGATCCAGACAACTATCAAACTCTGTATATTGAAGCAAAAATGAGAAATCTTGCTGTTATTTCTTATAATTCTTACCAGTTTTGAAAATTAAATGTTAATAGCATACTCTTCAGCTGTTGGAGGGTATATGCATGATCATCCTATTCAGATAAATTCTTGACTTGGGGTAAACATTTTTAGAAAACATTCTTCATGAACATTGTATTAACACCACACTATAGACTTTTATTCAGACATGATTAATTTTTAAATGAAATCTCTTTTTCAGTATGAGACCAAGTTCAATTTCTCATCAGAAATAATTATAAGATAAACTATCATTTCATAAATATAAGGCTTATAAGAGAGAGAAATACATATAATTTATTGCTGATGTAAGAATATGAAGAAAGAACTTAGGTACTTAGGTGTTTTGAGTCTTTTGTGTATTGTGTGGAGTGAGTTTTCTTTCTCCCAAGGACACAACAGTGTTTCTTTAAAGATTGGTGGATTAGTTTTAACACAAGAGCTCTCCCTCATATAAAAAACATAGTTTTGATATTTTTTAGAAGTAACAATTAAATTTATGGCTCTAGATATTTTATTTAATTGGCCCTACAAATGCACCAATTTAACATCCAAAGACTCAACCAGCCATGGATGGAAATAAAAGAGTCTTAAAAAGCAAGTAAGTGGTAAAGGACTAAGAGAAAATGTAAAGTATTATTTAAATAGCACATATAGAGTTGGGATCATAGTAGTTGGGGGAGGAAGCGTTTAAGAACTAGAGGAAGGTTGTGAGGTTCATTATTGTTATACTGAACCCTGAGTGACTCATCTCCTCCCCACTACCCCTCTGCAAGGGATGTCCAGTTGTTTACAGATGGGCATTGGGTCCCCATCACGCGCTACCCTCATCCACGATGATATGATTCCCACCCCACACCCGCCTTTGGTGCTTCAAACCTGGTCCCTTCGGCCCTTCATGATCACGCATGTTGGTGTGCTGCTTCCATGTGGGCTTTGTTGCTTCTGGGCTAGATGTTTACTTTTAAGCCTTTAAGTCCCCAGACACTATAGGTCTTGATAGCCGAGCACCATCAGCCTTCTTCTCCACACTTATTTATGCACACATTCATCTTCAGTGTTTATGTGGGGAAAGTGATCAACCTGGTTGGACCAGAGGATGCACAGCGGTACAGATGGGAAGTGGAAACACAGGGAATCTAGGACAGATGAACCCCTCAGGACCAGTGGTGACAGTGGCGATACTGGGAGGGAAGGGGGCGTAGAAATGGGGACTAGATCACAAGGATCTACATATTACCTCTTCTCTGGGGGATAGGCAACAGAAGGGTGGGTGAAGGGAGATGCCGGGCAGTGTAAGCTAAGATATAATAATAATTTATAAATTATTAAGGGTTCTTGAGGGAGGGGGAAAGAAGGAGGGAGGGGGAGAGGGAAAAGGAAAATGAGGAGCTAATTCCAGGAACCCAAGCGGGAAGTGAATTTTAAGAATGATGAGGGCAACAAATGTATAAGTGTGCTTTACACAATTGATGTATATATGTATGGATTGTGATGAGTTGTAAGAGCCCCAATAAAATGATTAAAAAAATAGCACATATAAATGAAATTAATAACCATAAAGTAATCTTCTAAAAATTAAATGATCATCATAGAGCTTCTGTATCTCTAACGGATGGCCTTTCCCTTAAGGAGACCGGGAGAGATCCTAAGACAACAGACAGACCCCACTGCTACGAAAAGGTGTAGGTTTTTCATTGTTGTTCAATTAATTCAAGGGAACTTCAAAAGGTTGTTGTAATTGAAGTGCAAAGATAATGTAATTTTCCCATGAACTTTTTGAAGTTATCTCATAAGGTTTATAAGCTTGCTCTAATTTCCCCACAGCAAAGGAAGAAAGACATTTTAATATATATCTATATCATCTATATCTATATCATGTAACATCTATTTATCTATCCACACAGTATTTCCAAGGTCTATGTGTGTGTGTGATTTGTGGAATTTTATGTAAAAAACCACCAGTGTTTTTCAAGATATATTATAATTTCAGTAAAATTTTTAAGACAAAGACAAAGAATTGATTTTTCTTATATTCACTTAATAGGAGCAATCAGAAACAAATTTTCTTATTTAACCTGATATTTTATTAAATTTTTTGTGGATTTAGATTATATGTTTGCAAGATAATTTTGAGAGAGTCTTCTTTGAGCTCTAGTTAATCCACAGTGGCATATTTTATTAGTGTCACTATAGCTGCAAATGGTTACCGGTTGAAATGGTGATGGTGAAATTGCATTGACTTTCTAATAGACTTTTGGGCTAACTTAAGAAAAAATCCAAAACAAGTAGCTGTAAGAACAATGCCTATAACTTCCTTCATTATACACTGTATAAACAAGAACATTTACATTGGTTTTAGTAGACTTTTATGAAAAGAAAACAGATGCTTATTTCTGTGTACCAAAACACTACCATCAAATATTTCTCATGAAGCCTTTTAGTCCACAGGCATTGTACACATAGTGAATTAAAATAAGAATCACTGAAACGGCTCTCATGGTTTCATTATTCTGCATGTCAAAGGGCGTTTCAATATTTTAGGGCTTACTGACGATTCCCATGTTTCCTTGTCTTTCCCCTTCTTTCTGACCTTCTGCAGCTGAAACATCCACAGAATAATTATGGAGAAGAACCAGGTTAATGATTCCTTGGAACCGCGATATGTTTATATATTAATAATGAAAATTACTAGCAGAACTACCCAATATATGTTTAGTTGGGATAAATAAAATAGATAGAAACATAGGTAATTTGAGATAGATAAAAATATTTTTGACACACCAACACCTCATTCATGGATTATCTATCTAACATTTTACACTTAAAACAATGGGGGGGGGATCTACTATTTATTTTGCATATTAAGGAACAACTGAGACAAGGAAAAGGAGGGAGAGGTTTGTGAGAGGGAGTAATGTTGTGTGGGTCACTAGTGTTCAGATGAGCTGGATTCTCTAGAGCAACGGTTCTCAACCTGGGGATCACAACCCCTTTGGGGATCAAATGACCCTTTCACAGGGGTTGCCCAATTCAGAACAGTAGCAAAATGACCATGATGAAGTATCAATGAAAATAATTTTATGGTTGGGGGGTCACCACAACATGGGGAACTGTATCAAAGGGTCTTGGCATTAGGAAAGTTGAGAATCACTTCTTTAGAGAAACTAGGCTGGGCCCTCAGTGACCATGGGGTGGATGTGCAGTGTGCAGGAGATAGGGCTCCCTGGATATGGAAGGAGTCAGAAACTCCAGGAAAAGAAAACAAAGATTTTCATACCAAAAAACCAGACTGTGAGCATTTCCAGGAGTCGGAGGGAATGCATGGGAAGGGGAATGATAGGCTAGAGAGTAGAGGGGTGGTAACTTCAGTGAAGGGAAAGACAATGCGCCATAGAGGGAGATGGGAGTCTGGGGGTGGGAGGGAAGGCAAGCCATTGGGTGGGTTGGTCATGTATTGAATGAAACAATGGTAGCCTAACCTCTAACCCCCCTCCTTATTGGCAATACAAAGCTTAAAATGACCACAAAACAAACAAACAAACAAACAAAAAACCAAAGGGCCTATCTGCTACAAGGGGCTGGGCTTCTCTTGCCCACAAGATGTCAGCCACTGAGGTCTGTCTCTGTAGTCAGTGGAGTGAGAAGGTAGAAGGGCTAAGTGTAATGGGCGGTTCAGGGTTCTGGGGCACAGTAGATGATAGTGGGTCACTGCGGTTCCAGAGGCAAAGGGCAATCCCCAGACACCATTGCCACTACACCTCACTGCCAGTCTTCGTGGTGGTGAGGAAGGTGTGGTGGGTAACGGGTACAGGGCGGATAGAGGCTGCACCAAATGAATCCCAGGTGAGTGCCAGGGTCACGACTATGCCAAAGACAAGCCACAGCCCCACCTCTTCTGTGAGAGGTACATGAATTTTATAAAACAATGTGATCTTTGAAAACTATACATCGATAAATGATGGATGCATCTATTGCTTTTCTGTAACTAAGTCCTTGTCTAATCATAACCTTTTGTTAAATTGAGGCATGGTTTCTCACTTTTGACTGGCAATATACTTCAGAAGAAGTAGGCAAATGCACTTTTATTGAAGTGAATGCAGCCTGAATCATGGGGTTATTTTTGAAATATTTAGGTAGAGACCAAACATCAGTAATTTCATATGTTTAAATGAATAAAAACTGAAAACATATTTGGACATTATGGATATCCAATTGAAAATTCCTTCCCCATTTTTTTTGCCTTTTTGCAATTTTCAGTCTTTTTTATTATTTAATGTATGAAATTAAATTGATACTGAAAATACTGAAAAACCACTTTGGTCATGTTCTACTAATACATTCTCTGGTATCATGAAGAATTCTCAGTATGATTTGCCCGGATGCCATCTGACAAAAGCTACCATTTTGACATCTGACTCTCTAACCAATACCATGTCCGCTCCATTAATAATGCGCTGTGCTTCAACCATCGGATTCTTCATTGCACAGTCCTCAACTGTTATTTACCCTACAGTGACAACCCGACATTTGTCAGGAAGAAAAGAACCCTAGGTTTTCAGGTACACCTCTATGAGAGGAACATATATGAACTTTCAGAGTCCGAGTTATTGCTTCTCTTTTTCCTCTTATTCTTATATTTCAGTCATACCATCTTGAATCTCCTATATAATAAGTATAGGTGGGAAGACTTTTCACACTTTGCTATAAATACCACAATTTCTTGGAGAAAAATTGATGATGGCTCTTTTTAAATTTTCATTTTACATAATATGACTTAGAGAAGAAATCAACTCAAGCCTCGGTTGGCAAATGGTCAGTTACCCAAGGTAAATAAATAGTTTACCTGCCTCTCTCAGCACTCTCTACATTTCAGCTAGGGTTGATCATTGATTACAAGGACCTGACAGAGCTCGTAGATGATATTCACAGTTACAGGCTTTATTAAGGAAGTTAGCAGGTCCCATTTCCAGTGAGGGAAGCTCCGGGAGCAGTGGTGCAGTCAAAACAAATGTTCTCAGCCGTGTCTACAGAACAGGCCTTTTCCTTGCCCTCAGCCACTTGGATTTCCCTTTGCCCTGCTTGGGCATTGGTTACAGAGCTCCTTTAGGGCTGTCAATAAGTGTCCAGACCTCTTCAGGAATCTGAAAAGTAAGTTTGTTACTTTGAGCATTAAGGTGTGCCTGACCCAAGCCATGGTATTTTCAATGGGCCTGTAAGCATATAAACGTTGGACATTGAATAAGGAAGACCAAAGAAGAATTGATGCATTTGAATTGTACTGGCAAAGAATATTGAATGGCCCCTGGACTCAAAGAACACACAGATCTCTCTTGGAAGAAGCAGAGCCAGAATGCTCCTTAGAATCAAAGTTGGTGAGACTTTATCTCGCAAACTTTGAACATGTTATCAGGAGCGGCCCATCTGTGGAAACAGTCATCATGCTTGGTAAAGAAGAAGGGCAGTAAACTAAGAATACCATCAGCAAGATAGATAGACACAGTGAGTGCAGCAAGGGCTCAACATAAGAACTATTATGAGGATGGCTCATGTGATGGATGGAGATTATGTCAACTAGACTTTTCTGGGTAAGGGTGGGGGAGGGGAGGGGCCTAACCTATCATTTGGGTCCAAGTCTGATGACCCCTCCTTCGTGTCCTTTTTGTAGAAGAGTGAGAGACACCAGGAACTCTCTTTCTCTGCTTGTTGGGACTGCCTTCCTCCAGGGGTGCCCACGTGCAGGTCACCTGATCCTGAGAGTTGCCGTCGCCCTGCCATGATTCCATTGACCTTGAGTCCGCAGGACTCTGCCATCATCCACTGGCCTGCCATCTTCCTGCATCCTGTTTCATAACCTGCAGCAGCATGAGGCTGAAGAGGGTGCTGGCTTGATCAGAGTTATGGACTTGAATTTGATTGGGCTGGGAGGCCTTCTTGATATAAAGTTATTTGTGATATTCTTTCTTGGACATAGATGATTAGCAGTGGATTTCTCTCTTCAGACAACCCAGCTTAACACGGCTCAGGACTGGACAGAGTTTATGCTGTGACATATTGGGTCTATGAGTCAGAACCGGCTTGACTGCACTGAACAATGATGATACACAGACAAAGGGCATGCCACTCCGCTGTAAGCCTCAACCCAAATGTGCTGCTCAGCTTCAGCCTCGGGGGACAACAAACCAGCTCTGCTAATGAAGTGCCCAGAGGCATTTTTCTCCACTGGTAGCCTCCTGTCCACAAGCACTCACCTTTCCTTGCTCGGAGTATAGAGAAGTTTGTTAGTCTGCCTCATGAATCTGCTGCTGCTCCTCTGCCACTCCTTTGGTGTCAAGCTTCAATGTGCCAGGATCATGAGGTCCTAATGCCATGCTCCATTCCTGGCTCTTCCCTTTTGCTGGTAGCAAGATTCCACACTACTTCTGAGATGGCTCTTTTTATACAAATTACAGGTGTCCCTGTTAACAACCACTCACCACTGAATTATTTTATCCAAACGGTAACTTCCAACCACCTTTGGACCCAGACCCAGCAGAAAAATGAAAATTTCTAGGTGTGAGTTACAAAGGCTATGGCTGAAGAGCCATATTAAAGAGTTCTTTGTATTGCAATAGCAATTTATGTCAACTAAGTAGTCCAGGATGATGACTTAGTATTTCTTCCTATTGAATATACCCATCAGAAGGACATTGGCATTCTTAAAGAAGGGACTAAGCTGGTCCGAATTAGAAGCATGACATTAAACTCTGCTACTACGCTCTGTGTGATCTTATTAAGGACTTGTCAATATCTCAGTAGTATATATAGTATCACCAATTAGGCTTTATATGAAAATTTAAATTAAAAGTGTTAATGAAAGAGGGAAAATATTCAAACTGTTCAAACATGGAAAAAGATAAAAACAAATTGAAACACAGTGTGGAAGAAGTTAGAGCTGTTCTGTGAGAAAATTTGATTTTAAAAAGGTAAATCCTAGAGCTAGCAGAAAGTTAAGGGTGTATAATAGGAAAAGCAAAATAAAAGAGTCATGAAACAAACAATTTAAGCTTTAAGAGTAATACAGGAAAAAAAAATTGCCCACAGTGAATAACAGGTTTAGATCAATTTACAGTAATGGATCATTTAATGTACATCTGTCCATGGTTCCACCCTTTCTATCACTAAAAGAAAGTAGATTTATTTTTATTATTTTCCTTGAATATTTGTGCAGATCCCAAACCAGGACTCTTATAGCACTGACTCATGGACAGGATAACAAGGTACAGGACAGGGGCAGGTGAGGTAGAGAACGGGGCTCTTGGTCCCAGCTCTCAATGCTGTCTGGCAGGCTGGCGAATGGTGGGTGTGGGGCCTAGATTCCTCCCGTTGCTCACACAGGCCACACTGCAGGAAACGATGGATGTACTTTGTTTCCTCCCCACTCATTTCCTTTCATTCTCTCCTGCCTCCACACTCTCAGCAGCTGCTGCCGCCACCCCTGCTCCCAGGACTTATTCCTCCAGACTCTCCCAAGCACTCCATCAGCACAGTGGCGGTGGCAGCGATAATCATGACGGCAATTAGAAGCGGAGTCCTGTAAGGTTTTAACTCCGTGTTCACATGATACCCAAATCACGCGGCATTCAATTTCACAGAACAGTTGTGGATTTTTAGTGAAGCATACCTGTATACATGTATGGTTTGTAGATTGTGTATGATTAAAAGTGACAAAAGAGACTCTTTTTAAAAATACATACCCTTTGTCCCCTAGTTCTTTCCTCTATTTCCTTTTACTTTCCTCTTGTCCCACTATCATGCTCAGCCTTCATTTGGGTATGTATCAGTGATTTCTCTCTGTTACATTTGCACTTGTTGAATCCCTACCAGGCCTTTCACACCCTACTTGCCACTGTTTTTGGATCACTTGTTGCTCCCCTGTCCCTGGGTTGGTCAGCACCACCTCCTTACCCCAACTTCCCTCTCTCCCGTGTCCCCCGGAACCACTGGTCCCGTTGTTTTCTCCTCCAGACTATTCATCCAGTCAATCTTATCTAGATAGATCTGTAGAGATAATAATATGCA
>NW_022111368.1:21268544-21269718 GCF_000313985.2 Echinops telfairi | reverse complement strand
CAAAATTTGGGAGACGTTTCTACTAAGTGAAAAAGTTTCTAAAACATCTGCTTCTTCAAATTTAAATTTCTAACTCCCTCCAGCTATGTTGCCTAGCCTGGAGCTAACTTTTCTATCTTCTAGAATAATAACAATAGTATTTGGTTGTGCTGTTTCTTTTTCTACATTCTTTTCTTAGAAATTCAAGGTCTGTGTAAACAAAGCATGAGGGCCATCTCCCCTGTGACATGGGTGCTGATTTTATAGGCAAAATGCTATGGAGAGTCTAAATTCTTCAGTGAACCTGTGATGGTAAAAGAGAGCAAATTTAATTAATTTCTCTATTTACTTTTAGTGGCAGTAATGGAATGTTTGGTAGCATGAGGTTTTGGATGGATTCAGGAGACCATCCCTGAAAATGTTTATTTCTCACAAGACAAAACGTTTTAGGCAAAGTAGAAAAAAAGAAAGCGGTATATGCTTATATGAATATATTCTGGGTGTTAGATCATGGTCTCCTAATTCCATATCTTGAAAATGTCAGATCCAGACAGTGGGTTAGAAGTCGCCCAAGAATCCAAAAGCGGCAGAGGATAGAAGAGGGCTGGGGCTGGATGATGCTTGGTTGCAAGCCTAAATATTGACCCCTTCCTGTAGTCTGATCTGTAAAAGGAAATCTCAAGGAATTGGAGCAGCTAAAGAAATGGGACATGATTGAGTGTTACTCAGAATTAACTAGACAAAAATGATACCTGATAAAAATAGTGTAAATTAGACAGAAGGCTTGTAGTCATGCTTAGGATTCAGAAAAAAGGAAGACAGTGAAAATAATACACAATAAACACCAGAGGGATATTTTATAATAATAATCCCAATAGCAGCAACTACTAGTAGTAGTGTTCCTAATCCTAAAAATGGTTAAAAATGCCACTAGTATCTTTAATCATACATAAGAAGAAAGAACCAATATGAAATGAGAGCAGAAATTAGTGAGCTAATTGCTTCTGAAAGGACATGCTAATAGTAATAGGTGGAAAAGAAGATACATTAAATAACGGAGCCATAGAAAACTAAAACTGAAAGAGGAGAACTTACACCTATCGCGGAAGGCTGAGGAGCAGAATTAACACCATGGAATATAGGATCAGAGCAGTAGAGGAGCAATACCTGTGGGAAGCAGCATTTTCCCAAGGGC
>NW_022111368.1:21264359-21265471 GCF_000313985.2 Echinops telfairi | reverse complement strand
CTGAAATGTGGTCATTTACATGGAAAATAAAAATAACTACAGAAATAAAAGAATCTCTAAGACAGTTCAACCTATTTTTCAGACATACACTCAATGTAGAAAACTGAATAATGGACCACTACATCAGCAGTAATCTCTGAGAAGATAGCGACTAATCGAAATAACAGAAACAATAAATGGACTAGAAATTTACATATCGAATAAGCCATAAAATTTTTATGAATATAAATTAAGGTTATATGAACATTTTTCAATGTTATTTTTTATAAAGGGGTCCCAGTAGTGGAATCTGGCCATATTAAGAATCCATGAGCGAAATAAATAAATAAATATATGTATATAGATTTTTGCAAGAACAGGTAAAAATATATGTTTCAGTTTGTTCCTAGGAAATATTAAGTATAATAAAGAGACTCTACATTCAAGGGAGAAAATCTTCTATTGATGAGTAAAGGGCAGTAGAGATATTGAAATATTACCTGGAAAAATCTATACATATGTTTATATTGAAAAATTAAGTCAATAATATGAATAAACTTTTGTATACAAATATAAATGAATATCCATCATAAAGACTTAAAATTGAAAACAATAAATGACATACTATTAACTCTTACATTTTTATTTGCACATAAAATACTGTGAAATTTATTAAAATGCAGACTCTGACCTAGCAGGTCTAGTGTGGGTCTCAAGACTGAGTTTTTGACAAGCTCCCAAGTGATGTGGATGCTCCCAAGTGTGATGTAGCTCCCTGAGCTACCTTTAAGCAAAAACGAATATAGGAGTCTGTGACTCTTAGTGGTGGCTAAAAATTGTGTCAAAATAGTTAACCTGCCCTCCACACCAGCCCACCCCCCACCACCAGGATTCTCTTATTTTCTTGGTTTTTAGTTAAGTTTGATGATCATCAAAATGTTCAAGAGAATTGAAAGGTGAAGTCAAGAATAAGCTCCGATAGTGCTCAGAGGTTAATGTGAAGACAGGGGTTCATTCACATTGCGGTAGTTGAACTTCAATTTCTGCTCCTAATGCATCGCTTCTCAGCAGGATGGGCCAGGTACATGTGTAGGTATGTGATGAAGTGTGCCCATATCATGACCAAATCACTG
>NW_022111368.1:21260154-21262943 GCF_000313985.2 Echinops telfairi | reverse complement strand
AAAGCGTACGCAAAACAATCGAAAGTAGAATTCTTCTCGGGTGTTTCCATTGCCCCCAATATTTTTAAAGTTATATCACCACATCAAATCGATCCTACACAATTTTTTTCTAAAAAAATACTCTTATTTAGTCTTTAAACAGCATTCAACTTAATATTCATATAAACACTAACTGACTTTATTTGTATCTTCACATTTTATTTAATTAAAATATAATGATAGTAGCAAGTAAAACTGACCTGAAAATTGTTTTTAGTAAGCATTGCCTAATCTGCTCCTAGAATTGATGTTCAAAGGAAGCCAGTAAATGGTGAAAGAAAATACTGTAGCTGGGAAAAAAGGTTATCAGCATAAACAAACAAACAAAAAACCTAATGGTGTCCTTGATATTAATACAGAAAATGAAGTCAGATTTGTTGAAAGGTAAAATATGTAGAGAAAAGGTGAGATGGCGAACTAAAATACCAAAGTTTATGAAGATGGTACAAGGAAGATATATTTCATACACTCAATGCCATATAAACTTTAGCCTCTGAGCTTGTCTTTCCTATGTGTGAAAAATAACCAAACAAACAATATTATAGAGGTTCGAATAGATATTCCAGTACATGCTCGTGTGGTTAAATTGGCCAAAAGAAAGAATTAAAAGCTATTAAGTATAAAACAAATTTTAAAAGAAAAATATCCTTGAAATGAGCACCTCAGTCCCTTGAAGCACTGCTTGCTACAAGAGGCTTTCCTAACTTTGTCCACCACCTCCCCCTGTATGCTTTATTAGGAAATGGGCTGTCTACACCTATAAGGAGTTAAACTCCCAGAAATCCACTGGAAGAGTTCTACCTGTCTTGTAGGGTTGCTAAGGATCAGGAATCGACTCAATGGTGATCAGCACGCTTGACCACACTCATGAATGTATTTGCTGAAAAGGTAAATAATCCTGAACAACTATCCCCTGTCAAACCTCTTTATATTTGTGGAAATAATTCCACTATCCTTCTCACACCGAACGTGTATATCTATCATACACCTACTCATATACCATCTATTGATTACAGGAAAACCACATTGTTGGCTTTCTTCCTACACTTTGGCCTTTTTAAAAAATCCCTTATTTATGCTAATTATTGGAATTTGATGGTTTTGGTAACAGGCTTCATCCTCCCCCCGCCTCCACCTCCTTCTCCTCCTTCTTTTCTCTCTTTCTTCTTATAGGAGTAACTTTTCTCATAACTTTAAACATCATGTATAATAAAACCCTAATTGTATAATTCAAATTTAAACCTTTTCTCATGGAATCAGCCACCTACATGAAATTTCTACTTGAGCACATCATATGCATAGTGGCCTTCGTGATTCCACAGTAAAACACAGGACCACCAAATAAATCGTTTTCCTTTCTCAGTCTTTTCCATCTCCATATATGGTACCACTGGCTGAGTCAACCCATAACCTGCATTCACCATGGATTCCTTGTATTTCATTCCCAGGTAAAACCCTTCAGCCAAATGCCTTGTTTCTACTTCCTGTTTTCTCTGTGCCGTCCTACTAGTGCAAAACATCATTTCTAATCTAGTGAATTTCTAAATCAGTCTTACTTGTTCTTTTCTTTTCTTCTTCTTTTTTCCAATCTGTTATCTATATAGGTGCAAAAGCTATTTGCAAAACAACGTTTAACTTTCTAATTCTAAACCTTTTAATAGCTTCCCATTGGTCTTATCCTAAAGTTCGTCCTTGTTATTTCCTGGCATTTCTTACAGCTATACAAAACACGTATCATAATCTTTTCCTAATACTATTTTAAATATGTAAATAAGGCTAAGGTTTGTTCTGCTCCCTATTCTCTTTCTGGAGAAATTTTCTAGATCCCAGGGCTGCCCAGCACACACTCGATGCTGTGACTATGAGTCCATTTTACCCTCTGACTGTCTAGGAGGCAGGACACTTGAATAAAAGAAAAAGAAAAGAATTAGATTAAAGCAAGTTTTATATAGGCACTATTGATTATTACAAGAAAGGTATACAGGGCTGAAGATATCCAAGAGGGCTTAAGAATGTTTATGGAAATAATATTCTATTACCTCTTAATTCCATTTTTCTCACAAGTGTTTGAAGCCCTCACCTATATGATCCCTCCAAAAATTGAGAAATGGAATCACTGCGAGCACACAAAGTGTAAATTCAAGATGTAATATATAAAACATTTCATTTTGAATATTTGTCTCGTGGAAGAACAAAAATAATTTCCCCTTTTAATTATAAAGAAAAAGAGGACATTTTTTTCTAAAACCATTTACATAAAGAATGTTTAAATTTAAGCAATCGGTAGATAACCTTTTTTAAGGAAAAAATAATCTAGCACGATTAAGAAAATATTAGAAATTAACCCCCGATATGTCGAAGATCTCTGGCCACTAAATACCGATGTGGCCACGGTCTTCCTGGGGGACGTGATGAACACATAGATTATACAGCATGTTTGAGTTTTTAAGGGACTAGTCAAAATGAAGATAAAAAGTATTTTGAAAGTCTTCCAGGGCATATATCTGTGAATTTGTGATTGAGAATAACTGTTTTAGATAAATTCCTTTTCTGAAGTGCAAGGGCATATTACATCAGGATTTTCAAACTGTATTCTTGACAGGTCGACTTGCTTCAGGGATTCTGCAAACAATAAAGCATAGTCTATCAAATAATGAAGATTTTAACTGTGTGAGGAAAGTATTCATCATCTTTATGTGCTTTATATAGTAGAGATATGAAAAAAATGAGTTCAGCTGCTTTTTTTTTTT
>NW_022111368.1:21257293-21259538 GCF_000313985.2 Echinops telfairi | reverse complement strand
TGGCATTTTACTTTCTGGCTTCAAAGAGATTGACCACCACTCTGTGTCATCGATGTATCACCACGAGACCATGAAGTGTTGCCTTCTGTTTTAAATAGGAGACCCCTCAATGGCATCTCCCAACTTTCCAAGGGAAAAAAGAAAGGTCAAAATCCTGATGTTTGTAAAGACAAATAATGGCAATTTATGTAGTGTGATTTTAAAGAGCTAAATTTATCCGTATAATTATAAATCACAGGATGGTCCCCCAGGTAGTACAAAGAAATCCACTCACCTTTCACACAACGATTCCCAGTGATTGCAACTGTAACTGGAGTGCAATATCCAATCAAATTTAACAGTTGACATGGCTAGAAGAGGTAGGCATTGCTCGATGTCAGTTTATCATATGTGTAGACTAATGGAACCACCACTGCAGCTACAGACTGTTACAGCAAACTGTGATTGTGAGTTGTCAAACCATTCAGCAAGTAGCTATGCTATAAATCTAAACTGCCATTTTTGAGACTGATTTTTACCCCCAGAAACGGGAATAGAATTAGCATTGGCATTTCAAGAGCAGCTCTATGAAGGGGAAAACTAGATTACTTCAGAAAATATGAAGCACAGTTCTATCTGAAATAAGACTTTTAAGTGATTATTAGATACCACAAACTACACATGTAAAACGATGATGTTTCTTAAGCTCTATGCACAGGGAAATGAGAAGAAAAAAAGAAACAAACAAACATGAAGAGTTGAGGTTGTTGCTTTTAGGTACAGCCACATCAGCTCGAGCCCCTAGTGGCCTTTTGCATCGTAGAAGAGAACATGGTCTCGCCCTGCGGCGTCCTCCTGTTTACAACACTCTGCTTGCGTCACAACAATCATTCTGGGATGCTCGAAGCCATTGTTGCAGCCACTGTTGTTGAAAGGCTTCATCGTGTGCTGACCTTCACCCTTGCCGAGAATTAAGTCCTTTTCCAGGTCTCTCTTGATAACATGCCTAAATATATGAGCCGATGGCTTGGCAACCTTGCTTTCAAGGGGCATTCAGGTTGTCGTGATGTGCTATTTCTTGATAGGATCCTTCTTTGCATTTCTATGCAACTTCAACCAAATGATTGGCTAGGGCTCTGTATATAGACTGTGTGTGTGATATGATTAGGAAGGATTGGTCAGATTGGGTTGCTACTCCCCTGACTATAAGGATAAGTTATCTCAGTGGGAACAGAGAGAAATCCCAGGACCACTGGAAATGCAACATATTCTGATAGCTACCTGCAGCAGTGGAGCCTGATACCAGAGGCCCCAGAGGCACTGGCAGGGAGACCAAGGAACAGGCCAAGGAACCAGGCTGAGCCTGGAGGCCAAGGCGACAAACCAAGAGACAGCACGAAAAAGAAGTGATGGAACTTTGAGTTAGAGGAATGAATGCTGGCTTCTTGGCTACAGAGTCATAAGCTAAGAGACCACATGACTGCGAGGCTGAGGACTGGACTAGAGAGAGACTTAGATCCTGGCTCTGGGGGTGGGGGGTGGTGTGTGTGATGTGGCCAATAACTGTCTCCTTACTGTTTACTTTTATTCTGGTATTTGGTAACCTTTTTATCTCCTAATAGACCTTATTAATTGGGAATGTTGTCTGTGAATCCTGTGTGGTCACTGCAAGGAATTCTCAACCCCCTAATAGAAGTACAATATCATGGGATGTGTGATTAGTGTCAGAATAGATAAAAAAGGGGGCATGGTCACACAGGCTGGTGTGCTTCTTCCATGTGGGCTTTGTTGCTTCTGAGCTAGATGGCCACTTGTTTTCCCTCAAGCCTTTAAGACCCCAGACACTATATCTTTTGATAGCCGGGCACCTCAGCTCTCTTCACCACATTTGCTTATGCATGCATTTGTCTTCAGTGATCATATCAGAAGGTGGACACCCACTGATATGATATTTTGTTCTTTGATGTCTGATACCTGGTCCCTTCTACTGTCGAAGGGATCAGGTATCAAGCATCAAAGAACAAAAAATCATATCACTGTAAATGATGGAGAGTGCAGACTGGAGTGAAAGCCCATTGGTAGGCAACTGGACACCCCCTTACTGAAGCGTTGTGGGGAGGAGATGTGCCAGTCAGGGTTCAGGGTAGCATTGATGAAACATATAACTTTCCTCTAGTTCTTAAATGCTTCCTCCACCCCACTATCATGATCCCAATTCTACCTTACAAATCTGGCTAGACCAGAGGATGTACACTGGTACAGATAG
>NW_022111368.1:21237924-21256565 GCF_000313985.2 Echinops telfairi | reverse complement strand
CTGTCTCTCAGCAAGCACATTTGTGTCATTTGCATATTGCAGGTTGTAAGTCTTCCTCCTGAAGCTATGCTCTTCCTCATGTAGCCCAACTTCTTGTGTTATCTGATCAGCATGCAGATTGTATAGGCGTAGTCAACAGATACAACCCTGATGCACACGTTCTGTGAATTTATACCATGCAGTATCCTCTTGTGCTATTTTTCCATGTACAAGTTCTGTATGAGCCAAATGAGTGGTCTGGAATCCTCATTCTTCTCAATGGCCCCCTAGTTTGCTAGGATCCTCACAGTTGAATGTCTTTGCATAATCAATAAAACAGAAGTAACCATCTCTCTGGTGTGCTGTGCTCTGAGCAAAGACCCACTTGAGGTCAGCAATGATAACTGTCTTTCCCTGTCCTCTTCTGAGTCCAGCTTGAATTTCTGACAAGTCCTATAGTGCTATAACTGATGTTTAATAATCTTCAGCAAAACTTTATTTGTATGTGCTATTATGATGTTGGTTGATAATTTCCACATTCTGTTAGATAAACTTTCATTTGAATAGGTGAAAGATGGATCTCTTCCAATCATTTGGCTAAGTAGTCATATTTCTGATTTCTTGTTGAAATATTTCACATGGTTTCTGCCTTTCCTGAAACCTCGCTTTTCACTAATGCCTTCAGTTCTGCTTGAAATTCTTGTATGGGGTCTTTCCTACCTCTTGAAATGGCTGAATGTTGGCCAGTGCTTTTCATGAGTGAGGTACAGACCTCAGTTTCAGAAGCTGAATCAATTCATAAGAATATCTAGTCGGGGCCCTCTCTCTATAGCATCTAAAACCATTATCTTTTGACATTTACAAAGAATTAATGTCTCTAGAGGAAGGCTGCAAGACCACGCCTCCCACATTTTGTTAGCATGGTATATGCAGGACTAAGCACCGTATAACTAGGTGATAAACATAAGCCTAGATGCCTACATCTTCCCTATGTTTTTTTCAAATCATAGATTGTACTTTTTCCTACTATTTAACTCACTTCTAAGTCTGTTGTTATAAATTGCTATGTTGCATAGGATCACTGTGAATTAGAATAGACTTGATGTCACCTCACGAGAATACTCTTAAACTTGCTACTGCATTTTTTTTGCTGCCATATGTACCTGTCTCACTTCAGTAGTGTTTTCTTTGCAGAGATTATGATAATAAATATTTTAACTTATGAAGCAGTTAGTTTATTGTGCCAACCTGGCTGATAAACACGTGGGGTTACTTAAGGGCAGAGAGATAAATGGCTCAGTGAGCCTCGCCTTTCTAGTTCTCAGGTCTCTTGTTTTGTGATGGTCAGACCAGGGTGCAGCTGCCTTAAGCTAGTTTCTGCTTCAGCTGGCAAGGCTCACTTCCTGCAAGACATCCCTGAGGAGAAGGGATGCAGCCCTGGGTGCTGGAGCAGCCATGTGGAGACCCTTGCCAGCGCTGAGATGCTTACACATTCACTGACTCGGCTTTCCTCCTGCAGTAGGCGTCATTATGTGTGTTTTGTGAGATGGAGGAGGACTTTGTGGTATGAGTTTCTGTGAATTTGTTTCTCTAAAGTACCCAGACTGGCACAACTTGTAAATGGTGCTATGATTTCAAAATCATTGTTTTGCTGTAATTTACTTACAGTTCTAATGCTATTGCTGGCAGTACTCAGAAGAAAGAATGACAGAATTCTTCAGAAAATAATCAGTAGTTAATGCACTTTTAGTCTAAATAAAACATCCCACCCCTGGTTCTTTAGTATGGCTAATAAAAACAGCTTTATATTCAGCTAAAGTGTATATTCTGTATTGCACAGCAAAATTATAATGTTTTATGATATCTTGTTTATTAGTCCCTTCTTAGTGAAAAATAGTTGGGATTGAATAGGAGATGGAAGAAACTCAGAAAGTATAAATTTTATAGGATATTCAGACCGAATTACCACAACAGATAAAGACATAAACAAAATTGATATATATTTTGACATCTATTTTGGAAGCTGCTATTTGGTTTAAAGGCAATATTTAGTACATGAGGAGTTTCTTGAAATGCCTTAACCTGCATCTTAAAAGAAGAATTTGAAAAACTCTTATTCACCAAAACTAATATGATATAAATATTACTGAAGCATTAAATATTAAAAAAATATTTACAAGAATTCTGCAGCTTCAGCAAATATATTTTTTGCTTATAATATCTTCAGAACACAATCTGTTTTATATAATTATATTTTTAGCAATAGCTACGTATTCTCATGACCTAAGTGAAAACTTTCTATTTAAATTCTTAAATTTTCACAAAATCCACATAATCTTAAATATTCTACAAGAACTAGGAAAATAAATATTCTTCAAGCTTTCATTGTAACTAATACTTTAAAGCACAAATATTTCCTTTTATATTATTAGTTTCATCAAATTCTCAAATATGGAATTATGAATGTTTTACATTTATTTTGATAAGTATGCAGGTAAATGCAGCACTTCTATGTATTTTTGTCCATGAGAACTACACATATTTGTATTCGACTACTAGTCTAAATGTTGGCAGTTCAAGCACATCTAATGGCCCCATCAAGAAAGACTGGATGATCGGTAACAACGATGACAGCCAAGAAAACTCTAGGGAGTGCTACCCTAATGCAGGAGGGTACTCACCGTGACTCAGAATTGACTCCAGGGCAAGGTTTTGTCTTTGTTTTTGTTTTGTTTTTTAACAGGTTTCAAAAATTATTCCTTTAATTTAAAGGAGTTTCTTCTCTTAATTTACATTAAAAATTTCAAGATGGACCCTTCCTGGTAAAATTGGTCAGCTGCTTCCCAAAAGTTTCCCGGCTCAAACTGCCCAGCTGTTCCCTGGGACAACAATTCAGCGCTCTGTTTCTGTCAAGTGTTAAACCCTTTGAACTTTATAAGACCATTCTATTCATTCCTGGAGAGTTGCTATGAGAATCTACTAGATGGCAATGGGATCTGGATTTCAGTCCTACATTTGACATAAATTTTACGGGGGGAAAAAAAAAAACTTTTTTTCTTTAATCTTTCATGACCTTCACCCTAAGTACATTGTTAAGACATTTAGGGAACTATTTGCTTTATTGGCAACTTAGTAGGTTAATGGCAGATTTTTTTGATTTGTCAACTATTTTTGATGTTTCCTGAGTTACACGGGCCTTTAGAAGAGAGAGTGAGAGCAATCTCCCTCATTTCTAAAGACTGAGCAAAGAAATGAGTAATCTTGGGAGATTTCATTCATGTCCTACATCTCTTTGTCTCACTATGTCTGTTTGGGTCATGGTTATGCAAAATCTGTGTTTGTTCATGTTTCTTTGCTTTTACTTATCAGTGTGCTTTTGATGTTCGGTGCTGTCAAGTGTACTCTGGTTTTCAGTGACCTAATGTGTAATCGAATAAAACATTGCCCATCTTAAACCTGTTATTAATTACAAAGTAATGTGAAGACTTCATATCACATACGGTGGGCATTTTAATAACAGGGACCAGTACTCAGAGAAGGGCATTATGCTTAGTAAAGTAGAGGGTCCGTGAAAAAGAGGAAGATGTTCGATGCGATGGATCAACAGGGTCAGTGAAAAACAGGAAGGTGTTCGAGGAGATAGATCGACAGATTTCCTGGGGCAGTGAACTCAACCTCAGCAGCAGTTGTGCCTGTGAGGATGGTACGGGGCAGAGCAGGGTTTGTTTGGGTTGTAAAAAGAGTCACTTTAAGTTCGAACCCGTTTGGAAGAACCTCCTGGCAGAGTGGTTACACGCTGGGCTGCGATCCTCAAGGTCAGCATGGTGAAACCACCAGCCCCTCTGCAGAGAACAACCTGGATTCCCTGGATTCCTTCTCCCATAAGGAGTTCAAGTTCAGAGACTCCCAGGGGGCACTGAATACTGTCTTGTAAGGTCGCTTTGAGTCAGCATCAACTCGATGGCAGTGAGTTTGTTTTTAACACAATAGATATATTTTGTCACGAATCCTGTATTGCTTTATCTTGATGCATATTAAATAATCTAAAAAGTGTGTGAGGTAAAGATAAAATAGGGATAAGAAGACTTTAGCCCCTTATTCTTATTGCATAAGAAATAATATTGAGATAATAAAAGTCGATTAAAAGAGCTAAACAATGCATGAAATTTATAGGTATAGCAACTGATCATTAATCAAAAAAAATAAACAAGCTATATTTTAGAAAGAAAGGTAGACTGGTAGATTTTCTAGGTTCAGAAAATAAAAATATAAGATAGTATGTTAAATATAAAATTTAGATAAATAGCCTTTTTAAATGTGTGTCTTTTTAATATTTAAGAAAATGCTTATCCCAAAAATATTGTTTTTTTACATAAAATTCAAATATTATTAATTGACTATTCTTTTAATTTAAGAGAGGGGATTTATTCAATTATATTATTTCAGCAAATAATATAATAAAACTTTTATTTAAAATTATACTAATCCTCTGGATAATCTCCTCCATTCTTAGGAATGCAATGCAGCCAAGTAGCCAAGGCATCAAATTTCACTGAATGTCATGCTTTTATAATTTATATACTGTATATATGTATATTAGAAAGCCCTTGATACCCACATATATGGATATCTGTGGAAACTAATTTGCATTTTTGAATTTAATTATAAGAGGAAATATGTTTGTGTTTGTAATTGTATAGTTATTTATATTATAGGGTTTATGAAAGATTCTACTAAGTAATGAAATGTGTAAGTGGCTTGTCTGATTCAAGTAGCCAAACTTTGAAGAAAGCGTCCTTATTATTTTATATAAAGCATTTCACCAAGAGCACAGCTGTGCAAATTTTATACCATGGAAAGCTCCTCCTACTTGGCAAAATATTTATATACAGAAACATATAGATGGAGAACTATAATAGAGCAGAGAGGAAATAGACAATGATTAAAGAATAAATTCCACTTGCCACAACGTATTTTCAGGACTTCTTACCCTATGAATCGTCCGTTTCTCAGATACAGTCAAGGGTGAGCTGTAGCCGAAGCACATTGTTACTAATGTCTCATGGCTGGCCTTGCTCCCGGTGAATTTGGTGCTGCTTGAATACTTTCGTCAAAAAAATTCATCACACATCAGTATTAGTGAGCAATCTTCTTTCTTTCCTAATATGATCATTTATAGCCCATAGAGCTGCTGAGCTCCAACAGCTGTGTTACAGGAAACACAAACTTCTGATCAAAGGTCATTGATATTGGTAGCGCTTACTTCGCAGGTGCCTTGGCAATCAGTTTTAATGAGTCTGAGCCATACTCATTTCTTTTCCTGCTGCTGGTCGATTGAAAAAGAGAGAGCAAAAGCAAGAGAGAGAGAGAGAGAGAGAGAGAGAGAGAGGAAGGGAAACAGGGAGGGCGGCAGGGATGTCAGTGATGCTCAGGCACAGCCTTCCTTGATAAGCTTTGATTTAGAGAGCTAAGAGGTAAAGCCCAAAATAACTCCTGATGTGCAGGTTCCTGCTACAGCAGCAGGTAGAAGAGTCTTATGAAACTCTCCCCTTGAATGAGAGTCAGTAATGACTCAATATAACTTTGACCTCATTGTTATTCCATTAGGCAAACCTGCAAAGTGCATCCCCCAGGTGCAATTTGAAGTGATTATTTTAATCAAGAAATGCCAAGTGGTAGCAACATGGAGGCTCACCACCCCAAAATTCCAAAAATTGCCATTCGCATTCTCTCTCTCTCTCTCTCTCTCTCTCTCTCTCTGTTAAAAGGTCTACCCCTGCATATCACTTGGGCCTTCTTCCTCTATTTTATGAAAATCCTCCTTTTAAGTGTGTGTGTGTGTGTGTGTTTAAGGTGACGTTGATTAGTAGAAATAAATAATAGCAAGATCAAAAACCAAACCCAATGGCATTAAGTCAATTCCAAACCTAGACAGAAATCTAACCTGTAGCAACCCAAGAGGACAGGAGAGTGTATCTTCCCAGGACACAGCGTAGCTAAGAGTTGGAATGGATTGCATGGTACATGACAGCCACAGAGTAAAGGGTTCTAATCCACAGTCTTTCATCAGTTCCTAAACAAGATGTCAAACTGAGCAGGACCACAGTCATCTGAAGGTATAGGAGTGGGAGGCTCTACTCCAAGTGCCAGTATATGAAGGATAAGAGAACTCAGTTCTTGAATTGTCCTCCATGGTTTTTTGCAATATAACAAATAGATTTTGCTTAACAGGACAAGTAATCCAGGAGATAAAAGTATTAAAAATATCTTACAGTATATTTTAGAATCTCATCACTTCTACTCTATTTTAATGGTCACACAGTACAACTCCTGTACCGTGTGGCAGGACATTACAAAGGGTGTGAATATCAGGAGGTGGAGACCATTGGGAGTCATCTTAGCACTGCTTTTCCCTGGAGCTTTTATATTACTGAATGTGATAAAGCGCTTAACATTGTTATTTGCAATTACTTAACAGGGTCAATAGTTGATTTTATTTTGTTTTTGTTTGGTTTGCTTTGGTTTTGTCCACAAAACAGAGTGACTTATTAGGTTTTATTAAATTGCTTGATTATTTGATTAAACTGCTTAAAATGTTCTTGGGTCACTTTATAAAATCTTATATTTGTATGCTTGACAAAAATGAATGGCTGTTTTTGTTGTATGTTCCATGTCACTCTATGAGGGTTTTTCTAGCTACTATAAAACTACTAGTAGTTTTTTTAGCTACTATAATAAATTACTCCAAATTTAGTGGCTTAAAACAAGACCTACTTATTCCATCACAGTGTCTCTAGAAAAGAGCTCCAGGTGACCTTGGCTGGGCCCCACTCCTGTGCTCTCACAAGACTGAAATACAGGTATTGACTGATGGGGCTTGTTTCTCACTGGAAGGCTTGGAAAAATCTGCTTCCAAGGACATTTATGCTCATGGCTAAATTCAGATGTTGTGGATTAAAGGACTGAGGTCCTGTTTATTTACATACTGTCAAAAGGTGCTTTCTTTTACTCTGACTCAATGTGGGCCGATCATACTCCTTTCCGTACTTGTCATGTGGTGTCCAGCCAGTCACTCTCATTCTCTGAATCTTCCTGACTCCTCCTTAACACTGAACCTTAATCATTAGATCATTTAACTTTAATCAATTCTTCCAAACCTATTTCCATGTAACATAGCTTATGGACAAATTGGGCACCATGATGCCTATTGTCTGCCTGCTTGATACTAAAGAATTATGCATTGACAAACACAGGTTACATTTGCTCCACGTCAGGATGGCCAAAGTTCTTATTAATTACACAATCAATTCAAAACCCCAAATCTTAAGTTGAATTATCTCAAAATCATAAACAGGATTATCTAAAACAGTAAATGATAGGCTCTAAGTGTTGGATGCCATCAAGTTGGTTCCAATCCATATTGACCCTTGACCTGGCCCTGTGGTATGCTCAACCGTTTTCAGACTGAGCACCTTATGGCATTGACTGTGTCAATCCCTCTTGTTGAGGGTCTTACTGTTTCTTACTGCCCCTTTACCAAACAAAATGTCCTTGTCCTGGAACTGGTCTCTCCTGACTACATTTACACAATATGTAAGATGAAGACTGGCCATCTTCCCTAGCCTTGCCTAAGGAGCACTCTGACCATATTTATTCCAACACAGATGTGTTTGAGTCCAAGTCCAATCCTTGAAATCCAGCTCTGAGTACACAATTCCTTTTCTTCTGGGGATCTTTGAAAATAAAGAAACAAGTTGCCTGTGCCTAATAGGGGTTTGTTTGCAGATAGTTTGACACGTTGTTGTTAGGTGTCATCTAGTCAATTCCATCTCTTAGCGGCCCTGTGCACACCGGAACTAAACACTGTCTGGGGCTGCACCCTCCTTACCATTGTTTCTCTGCCTGAGCCCAGTATTGCAACCATGGTGTCAATACTTCTCATTTTAGGCCTTCCTCCTTTTTACTGCCCTTCCTCTTTACCAAGTGGGATGTTCTTCTCCAGGGACTGGTCTCTCCTGACAATATGTCCAAAGTATGGAAGGCAACATCTTGTCATCCTTGTCCCTTTAGGGGCACTGTGGTCCTTATTTCTTCTAAGACAGATCTGTTGTCCTTTCAGCAATCCATGGCACTTTCAATATTCTTCTTCAGCTCCAAAATTCAAATGCATCAACTCTTCTTTGGTCTTCTATCTTCAATACCCAACTTTCACATGCATATGAGGCAATGGAAAATATCATGACTTGGGTCAGGCCCACCTTAGTCCTCAAAGTAACATCTTAAATTTTCTCAAAAGGTCTTGTGCAGCAGTTTGATCTAAGACAACACCTCTTTTGATCTCTTGACTGCTGCTTCCATGAGCATTGACTGTGGATCCAAGCAAGACAAACTCTTTGACAGCTTCAACCTTTTCTCCATTTATCATGATGTTACCAATTGGTCCAGTTGTGAGGATTTTGGTCTTCTTCACTTTGAGTTGCAATCCATACCAAGGGCTGCAACCCTGCATCTCTCTCAGGAAGTGCTTCAATGTCTCTTGATTTTCAGTAAGCGAGGTTGTGTTACCTGCATATCTCAATTGTTAATAAGCCTTCCCACATTCTTGATGCCACATTCTCCATCATATAAACCAGCTTCTGTGATGATTTCTCAGCATACAGATTGAACAAATATGAGAGGATACAACCCTGATCCACTCCTTTCCTGATTTTAAACCATGAAATATCCTCCTGTTGTTTTACACAACTCCCTCTTAATCCATGTACCATTTCCTCATGAGCACAATGAAGTGTTCTGGATTTCCTGTTCTTTTCAAGATTATCCATAGTGTGCTATGATCCACCCGTTTGAATGCCTAGTTTGTATAGTCAAACCCAAGTAAACTTCTTTCTGGTATTCTCTGCTTTTAGCTAAGCTACATCTGATATCATCTATGATACCCTTTGTTCCATATGCTCTTCTGAATCTGGCCTGAACTTCTGGTGTCTCCCTGTCAAAGTACTGCTGAAATCTTTGTTGACTTATGTTTAGCAGAGCATTGCTTGTGTGCAATATCAATTATGTTGTTCTATAGTTTGAGCATTCTCTTGGGTCACCTTTCTTTGGAATGGGCACAAATATGGATCTCTTCTAGTTAGTTGGCCAAGCAATTGTCTTCCAAATCCCCTGGCATACGTGAGTGAGTGCTTCCAGCTTGCTGAAATATTTCCATTGGTATTCAGTTGATTCCTGGAGCCTGGCCTTTAACTAATGCCTTCAGTGCTGCTTGAACTTCTTGCTCATATGCTACCTCCTGAATGGTAGACTATGAACTAGTTCTTCAGGGTACTGCAATTCTTTCCATCTTTTCTTAATGCTTCCTGCATCGTTCAATATTTTGCCCATAGAATCTTTCAATATTCAATCTTTCAAAGTCAAATCTAGAATTTTTTTTCTTGAGTTCTTTCAATTTCACATGTGCTTAAAGTGTTCTTCCATGTTGGTTTTATAATGCCAGTTCTTTCCACATTTCATGACAATATTTGGCTGCCCTTTGAAATCTTCTATTCAACTCTTCATCCTTTCTTCCACTTACTTTAGCTACTCTATGATTAAGAGCGAATTTCAGAGACTCTCCTGATGTCACTTTGATCTTTTATTGCTTTCTTGTGTTTTAATGGCCTTTTCATATTGCTTTCTTCATGAACGATGGTCTTGGTGTCCTTCTCAGTAGATCTTCTATCAATGGTGCTCAATCTGCCAAATTTCTTCTTGAGATCTTCTCAAAGTTCAGACAGGATAGACACAAAATTGTATATTGGCTCTCTTGGATTTATTTTATCCTAAACTTATATATGAGCAATCGGGCAACCGCTCTACAGTGAGCCCTTGATCTGGTTAAACTGCAGACCGAGTTTCTCTATTGTCTTTTCCCACAGATGTCATCCATTTTATTTCTGTGTATTCCATAAAGTTCCCTTTTGTAATATTGAAAAAAGGCATTTGCTATGAATACATTGTTAGTTTCACAAAATGTTTTCATGCCATCTCCAGCTTCAATTCTATCACCAAGACCGTGTTTTACAACTATGGTTCCTTCCTCTTTATTTTCAGTTTTTAATTTCCAATTTCCAATATTATCATGAATCTTGGTTGCATGTTTGATAAATTTCTGAGTGAAGTCATTGGTAGAATTCTTCAATTTCTTCTTCACTAGCTTTTGTGGCTTACAGGTAAATTTGAATAATCGTTGCATTGATTGTACTTCTTTGAAGGTAGTTTGATAGGTAGAGAATGGTGCATTATGATGGATTTTGCAATGTTCTTTTTGACCAGGAATGGTACACCATTATTCTTGACTCTGTTATTCCCAATATAATATATCATATGAGTTTCTGTTCAAAATGGCCCAAACCAGTCCATTTCAGTTCACTTATTCCTAAGATATCAATCTTTATGTGTTCCATATCAATTTTCAGGACTTCCAATTTTCCTACATTCATATCCACACATTCTATGTTCTGATCATTAGCAGACTTTTAAAAGTTTCTTTTAAAACAATTATTATTAATTTGTTGTTCATGCACATATCATATATTCCATACTTTAATCACATCAAGAAATATTGTACAACTCCTACTATAATCACTTTCCAAATACTCTTCTCCTTCCTGGACTCTTTGACATTGTCTCCCTTTAACCTCCCCTCCTCACCACCACTGTACCCCCCACTCCTTCCAACCCTATTCTACTTGCTATTCCTAAAGGTTTATCAATCCTGGTTTCATATATCAAAAAAACCCAAAGAAACTAAGCCATATTTTGTTTCTCCTTGCCTTGAATTGACCTCATCAGCATATGAAGGTCCTGAAGGCTCCACTCACACAAGCTGGACCAGCCTCACCTCACCATGATCACCTCCACTCTGAGAAATCACATCCTCCTCAGTCACAATGTAAGTGCCCTCGGACCTGAGGGCCCGTCCTCTGGCACTATCTCCAACACTGTGCTAATTTCAGTCTTTATGCCTTCAATGCTTGACAACAAATGAAGTGAATTAATCAAATGAAACGATTTCATTTGCCACCTACCCGGTATCTGATAGTACCTGACTTTGACTTAGGGCAACAATTATAGACATTCCAAAATTAAAAAATGAAATGGAAGCAGTCTTTAACCAATGTTTGTTGTTGAGTATTTTACCAAGCTGCTCGCTCCTGGTAGAATTTCTAGTCTGTTAACATACTTTCCTTTTGCACTCCTTCTGTCTCTTTAAGTCCAATCTGGAAGTGTTTCTGCTGGTATAAAGTCAATTAAAAATAAAAGAACCTTGGGAGCTTCATGTGGATTTCAGGGGTACTCACTTCATTAACCAGAACCTATGTCCACAAATATTTCTAAGATTATAATTTCTCAATAAAATGGTTCTGCTGAAATGGTTGAGAGTACATTAAGCTTTCTAGTTTCTTGGTTTGATTAAAGGAAAAGTTGAGGCACTTCAAGCCAATGGGCTATCAGTTAGGATGCTACCCACAAAACCAGCTGTTCAGGACCATAAGCTGCTCTTAGGGGGAATGATGAGACTCCTGTAAAGATTTACAGTCTCAGTTACCCACAAGGAGCAATTCTGCTGTCTTACAGAGTTGCAATTAATGGAGTCTCGGATGGCATTGAGATTTATGGATGAGGCACTTCCTTAATCTCTTCAAAGGACTTTTGGTATGGCTCAACACTCATCTTTAGGTTTCTCTGAGGGTTTGCCAAAAAAGTTTTGCAGTCATCACCAGGCTTTTATGCTACGCCACACCTTTAGTTGCGTTGCAATCTGCATGGTAGGCAGTTTGAAACCACCAGCAACTCCGCAGGAGGGAAACTGGATTTTCCACTTCTCTCAACAGTGACAGTCTCTGAAACCCACAGGGAGTTGCTATGAGGCAGCAATGACTCAATGGCATTTGGAAGCCATTGAATTAATTCTGACCCTTAGTGAAACTATGGACAAACTAAAACTGTCTCAGTGGTTTTCTGAGGCTGTAAATCTGAACAGGAGCAGAGAGCCCTATCGTTCTCCCCCAGAGCAGTGTACATTCCCATTGCCGAGCTTATTGCTCGGCATGGAGCATAGAGCAGCTCCTCATAGAGCCCACAGAGCTACTAGGGCCCCTGCTTGTGCCAGACAAGACCCTCTGCTTTATTTCATCTTTATTTCTCTGTTTTATTTCATCACTTTAGTTGCTTCATTTTATCCTCATATAATACTTTCACCCAGAAATCATTATTATTTAGAATTGAGAAATTTAATACAGAGCTTTTGAAATGAAAGCAAATCATTTTATCATAAAATTCTCAGGACATTATTTTTCTCTGGGCTTTGATGGCACTGATCTACTATCTACAGAAATTTACATTTTTTGTGGATAAGACTCAATTAAAATTATAGTTTTGATGTATTTCTGTTAAGCTGTTCATAGTTTTTTAAATCAAATTACTTCCAAGAATATACTTTGCTAACTTTTTACCCCTTAAAAAAAATCTAATAAAGCATACTCCCTATTGAGAATTCAGAAAACATTTCTTCCAATATATATGAACAAGTTTTATTTCCTATGTCAATTTTTCTTTATCAGCAGTACCAATTTTATAAGGTACACATCATTATCTTGCTTTAAGGCATAAAATATTTATAAGTCTACGTACAGTACAATGGGTTATCACATATGGCTTTTTTGCTCAAGTTTGTGGAGGAAAAAAAAATCCAGAAAGCATAAAAAACTAGGATAAGGATTTCTCAGTTGGCTATTTTCTGGATAAAGTATAAATAATTAGAGGATTTATGTAGTCTTCCTTGGATATTGGGAAGCCTGAATATTATAAGTTGAAATTGATTTGATAGTAGTGGGTTTTGATTGGTTGATTTTCTCCCCCAGTTTGAGTTGCTTTGTTTTTATGGGTTATTGAATGATGAGTTGCTTTTCAATCCAAATAGAGAGCCCTCTCAGGGTTTGGTTGATCTGAAGAGAGGCCACCTACAGAGAGTTGGCGTCCCAAGAAAGTGGCTGCACTCAGAGAAATTTTGGTCTAAGAATAGTTATAACGCTGGTTGAGAGCTGGGACCAATCTAGAGCTGACCCAAGACAACTGATTAAGAACTGAATGCGTTATTCAGGGGTGGAGGTGGGGCGGCTTTAAGAAGGGGAGGGAGAGGGAAAGGGATAGAAGAGGTCAATAGCAAAAGCCACAATGCATCCCCCAATACCTAATGTAACCATGTGAATCTGGGTGCACCTGTGGACATCTGAGCTGTTGGATTCCTGCCTAGTGATGTAAGGTGAGGATCTGTTTTCAGAATGGGTAATCTTGGGCCCTTTAAGATGAAAGTGGTCGCTCTTTGAGCCAAAATCAGTGTATGATAAGAATCCTCATAAACTTTGACTGTAGCATTTTTTCCTATTTATACTTCTTCTTCTTTTTTTCTTGTATCTCCAAAGGAGAAAACATAGCATTATGGAGTGTCGATGGTATTCCATGAAGAATCTTATTCTTTGGTCACAGTGTTAAGAGCTCTTGGTCTCAGTTGCGCAATCCTTCTTTGAGATGACCTGCTGTTTATACTTCTACCTGCTTATTTTGTCTGTTACATTAAAGTTATCACACAAATGGTATTTCCATGACTTTTGTGAACCTTGCAACGCATTATTAAACCTTGGAGAGAGAGAGAGTGATTTCCATGGTGTGGCTGGTATTAGGGTAAATACATAAGTTAGTAAATGAAAATATATTTAATCTTAACTTCATAGGAACGAGTTTCAATGTTCATATTTAATACTCAAAGTTACCTATTAATTTGTTATAGATGAAATTATTCCTGAAGTAACCATAAACCCTTCACACTGTTTATTTCTTTGCAGTTCATGTAATTTCCTCAAATACACCCCCCAAAAGATAGTTTAATCAATTTTTTTAGTTCAGTGAAAGTTTCTTTTAGGTACTTGATGGTACAGTATTTTCCTACTTAATAGTTTCTAAATTCTACCAATCTCTGTTGTGCAATGAAAAGCTCATTGGATTTCTAAATCCTACAAGTTTATTTTTATTTTATAGTGGAAGAATTTGCATAAAGAAAATAATCACTTATTTTAACTTACAGATTAATGCATCTTCACAATTGCATACAGTTATATACCCACTAACAAATCTATCTTTCTATCTTATCATTTGTCTGTCAGTTTGTCCTAACATAGTAGCTTGTGTGTTGCTGTGATGCCGGAAGCTATGTCATTGGAGTTTCAAATGCCAGCAGGGTCATCCAAAGAAACATGCTTCAGTAGAGCTTTCAGAGCAAAAACAGACTACAAGAAGAAATAGATTATCAATTTCAAAGGAATTAACTACTGAAAACCTCATGAACAGCAGCTGAACATTGTCAGATATTGAAAACATCATGAATATCAGGAGAACATTCTCAGATGTGGTGCTAGAAGTTGGGCCCTATGGTTGAAAGGTGCTCAAAATTTGGTTGAGGAAGAGCTGCCTTCTCAAAGACAAGTTGAGCATCATGACACAGCTGGCGTAAACCCTTCAGGAGCATCATTTGCTGATGGGGCACAAATCAAATTAGGAAGAAACAGAAATCGATTAATAATTGGAATTTGGAATGTCTGAAGTAGGAATCTAGAAAACAGATGGATCCATAAAATGTGAAATGGAACTCATAAAGATTGACATCTTAGTTGTTAGTAAACAGAATGGACTAATAATGGCCATTTTGAATCAGAAAACTCATAGCACTAACTCTGCTGAGAATGACACAATGCGGAGCAATGCCATCACATTCAGCATCACAAAAGATACTTAAAGACCTATCTTGAAACATAATGCTGTCTAGGATAGGATTATATTTACCTGCTTACTAGGAAATTCAGTCAATACGACTAGTATTCAATTTTTGTACCTACCACTAAAGCTAGTGATCCAGAAATTGAAGAATTTTACCTATTTCCTCCATCTGATAATGATCAAACATGCAATCAAATAGCATTGATAATTATTGGACATTGGGAGGTAAAAGTATAGGGAAAAGAGTGAGGAATAGTAGTTAGAAAATATGGCGCTAGTGACAGAAATGAGCTGGTGATCACAGGATAGAATTGTATAAGACCAATGGTTTCTTCGTTGCAAATCCCTTTTTTAACAATGCAAAGGGTGACTCTGCATTTGGGATTCTCAAGATAGAATCTACAGAAATGAAATTGAACAAATCTGTGGAAGAGAGGAATGAAAACCTTAATATCTGCATCTAAAACAAGGCCAGAGGTACATATGAAAGTTCAGGATATTTCCTAAGAAAAGAAAATAAGTCCACAAGAGCCATCAGGATTTCTGGAATATCTCAGGAACAGATTTGATGCATTGAACGCTAATGACAGAAGACCCTGTGACCTGTGGGAGACATCGCGAAGATCACACATGAAGATAGCAAAAGGACATTCAAAAGACAAGAAAGAAAAGATCAAAATGAATATCAGAAAAGACGGAAACTTTCCATAACAAAGACAAATGGAAAAAGTGCTAAAATCAAAGAGTTGAGCATAAAATTTCAGAGTATGATTCACTATGGTAAGATTACCATAGTGAATGATGGGGGAGTGCGGAGTGGAGACCTAAAGCCCATTAGTAGGCCACTGGAGATCCCCTTGCAGAGGGGTCTCGGGGAGATGAACCAGTCAGGGTGCGATGCAGCAACGATGAAAATACAACTTTCCTCTAGTTCTTAAATGTTTCCTCCCCGCTCCCACTATCATGACATGAATTCTACCTTGCAAATCTGGCTAGACCAGAGGATGTACACTGGTACAGATAGGAACTGGAAATACAGGGAATCCAGGGCGGATGAGCCCTACAGGACCAGTGGAGTGAGAGGCGGTACTGGGAGGGTAGAGGGAGAGTGGGTTGGAAAGAGGGAACCGATTACAAGGAACTATATGTGACCACCTCCCTGGGGGATGGACAACAGAAAAGTGGGTGAAGTGAGACGTCGGACAGGGCAAGATATGACAAAATAGTAATTTATAAATTATCAAGGGCTCATGAGGGAATGGGGAGCGGGGAGGGAGGGGAAAAATGAGGACCTAATGCTAGGGGTTAAAGTGGAGAGGAAATGTTTTGAGAATGATGAGAGCAATGAATGTTCAAGTGTGCTTTACACAATTGATGTATGTATGGAATGTGATAAGAGTTGTATGAGCCCCTAATAAAATGATTTAAAAAAAATTTCAGAGTATATTGAGAAGACAAATTATTATAATGAAATGTGCAAGGCCCAAGAGTTAGAAAACCAGAAATGAAGAATATGCACAACATATCTTAAACTGAAAGCACTAAAGAAAAAAAAAATCAAGCCTCAAGTTGCAACATTGAAAGAAGTCTATGGATAGAATTGTAAGTGATACAGGAAGCATCAAAAGAAGTTGGAAGTTATACCCACACTGTACCCAGAGTTGTAGTCAATATCCAACTTTTTCAAACGGTAGCATGTGATCAAGAACCAATTGTATGGAAGAAAGATCAAGCTGTGCTGAAAGCTTTACCCAACACAAGGCTCCAGGAAATGATGAAATACCTATAGAAATGGTTCAGCAAGCTGATGAGACACTAGGGGCACTCATTCATTTTGCCAGGAAGTTTGGAAGACAGCTACCTAGCCACTGATTGGAAGAAATCCACAATTATAATCATTCCATAGAAAGATGATCCCAAAGAATGCTCAATCACGGAAGATTTTCATTAATATCACATCCAAATAAAACATTTCTGAAGACCAGGGTGCTGCCAGCGGTTCGGACCAGATTCAGAAGAGGACATGGGGCATGGGATATCATTGCTGATGTCAGATGGCTCTTGGATGAAAGCAGGGATTGGAAAGATGTTTACTTGTGTTTAATTGACTATGCAGAGGTATTTGGTTGTGTGGATCAAAGCAAACCTCTGATAGCCTTTAGAAGAAAGAGAATTCCAGAATACCTAATTGTGCTCATTTGAACCTGTACACGGATCAAGACCCAGTTGTACAAACAGAACAAGGGGATCTTGCATGGTTTAAAATCAAGAAATGTGTGCAACAGGGTTGTATCCTCTCATGCTACTTATTCAAAATGTATGCTGAGCAAATCATCAGAGAAGTTGGATATTATGAATAATAATTCTGCATCAAGTTTGCAGGAGGACTAGCAACCCTGTGTACGCAGATGGAATAAACTTGTTTGCTGAAAGTGAGGAGGCCTTGAAACACTTGCTGATGAAAATCAAGAATTGTAGCCTCGGTGTGGATGACAACTCAATGTAAAGAAGACCGAAATCCTCACACTTGGGACAATGCGTAACATCGTGGTAAATGGAGAAAAGACTGACATTGTCAAAGATTTTCCCTTGTTTGGATCTTCAATCACTGCTCATGAAAACAGCAGTAAAGAAAACAAGTAGCATTTTGCATTAAGTAAATCTGCTGAAGAACAAGAAGCATTAGGTAAATCTGCTGAGCAAGATCTCTTTAAAGTTTTTCAAAACAAAGAGGTTACTTTTAGGACTAAGATGTACATGACCCAACCCATGGTATTTTCAAAAACCTAATATGTATGTGAGATTTGGACATTGAATAAGGAAGACAGAAGATGAAGTACTGCATTTGCATTGTGGTGCTAGTGAAGAATATTGTATGTACCACGGGCTGACAAAATAACAGCAACTGTGTCTTTGAAGGAGTACTGTCAGAATGCTCCTTAGAAGTGAGGATGATGAGCCGTTGGACACGTTGCCCGGAGAGACCGGTGCCTGGGAAAGGAAGGCATATTTGGAAAGGTAGATGGGCAGTGAAAATGAGGAAGATGGATCGACACCGTGGCTGCAACAGTGGGCTCCCATAGGAGAACAATCGTGAGCCTGACTCAAGACCAGGTGGCGTTTGGTTGGGTTGTACAAAGAGTCACTGTGAGTCACAGCAGACTGACAGCTCCTAAACACCCAACAGAATCTGCCTCTCCGTCTCTCTCTGGAGAGACCTGCTTGAAAAGCAGTTGTAACGCTTGGCTTTCTAACTGAAAAGTCAGCCGGTTGAACCATGCCAGCTACTCAGGATGAAGCCGGGGCATCTGCTTCTGTAGAGAGGGCAGCCTACACACAGTCATGAGGCAGTGAGCCCTCATCTCCAGGGTCCTGGAAGTCAGAATTGTCACTGTGGTAAACACCAGCAACAGCCAGTGAACATTATGATCATTACTTTGAGACATTTAAAAAATATTCTCATAAAAATTAGTATGTGCTTTTCTCTCCAGGCTCCTTTTTAAATGCATTCACATATATGATATGTCCTTATGCCATTTTCCTTTATTTATTTTACAGAAATGGTACTCTTGGGTAAAGATTGACAGAGGATGCCATCGGTTGTATATTAAACATATCATACACATTGTGTTTCATCTCATTCTTTGCAATCTCCTTAAGGAAACATCACGTATTCCACTTCCGTGTGCTTCCTGTTTCCATTCCGTTCCTTTCCTAACCTTTCTGAGCTTTGTACTTGCTTAACTGCTTCCCTTTTGACACTAAGTAATTAACTGGTCCCTAGTGCTATTGTTCTCCTACCTCTGTCTATTGGGTGGCTGTTAATGGAGCCAGGCCTAAAGCCTGAC
>NW_022111368.1:21230572-21237642 GCF_000313985.2 Echinops telfairi | reverse complement strand
AGAACGAAGGCAAAAGAGGCCAGATCAAGGTGTTAGGGTTTATGGTGTAATATTTCCCAAAGAAATTCTCCTAGGACAGCCTCTGCTTGCTGTTGTTAGGTGCCATGGCATTGGCTCTGACACAGAGTGACCCTTTGCACAGCTGAATGGAACATTGCACGGTCCTGCAGCATTTTCACAACTGTCCCTGTGCCTGAGCCACTGTGTCCATCCACCTTGTTGAGGGTCTTTCTCTTTTTTGCTGCCCTTCCACTTTACCAAACATGATGTCCTTCTCCAGGGCCTGGTCTCTCCTGACAATATGTCCAAAGCATGGAAGACCAAGGTTTACCTCGTCGCCTCTAAGGAACACTCTGGGAATACTTTTTCCAATACAGATCAGTTTTTCTATTTGACTCTTCACAGTACTTTCCTTATTCTTCACCAGCACCATAATTCAAATGCATTGATTCTTCTACAGTCTTCCATATTCAATGGGCAATTTTCAAACACATGTGATGCACTTGAGAATACCATATGTGGGTCAGACACAACTTAGTCCTCAAAAAAGCATCCTTGTTTTTCAGTACTTTAAAGAAAAATTGTGCAGCAGAAGAAAGAAGAAAAGTTGTGTCATCTGCATATCATAGGTTGTTAATAAGCCTTCCTCCAAGCTTGATGCCACAATCTTCTTCATATAATGAACCTTCTCTGATTATTTGCTCAGCATACAGAATGAAATAGCCGCACAACTTTCCTGATTTCAAAACATGCAGTCAGCATGCTCTTGTTCACTCAATGGCCTCTTGATCCATATATTAGTTCTCCATGAGCACAATGAAGTGTTCTCTAATCCCTATTTTTCTCAAGGTAATCCAAAGTTAATTTTGGTCCACATAGTCAAATAGCTTTGCACAGTCAATGAAACACAAGTAAACATCTTTGAAGTATTCTTTGCGTTCAGTCAAGATCCATCTGACATCAAGACTGGCAACCCTTGTTCCATATTCCATTCTGATTCTTCCCAGAACTGGCAGCAACCTGTCAATGTACTGCTGCAACCATTGTTGTATGATCTTCTGCCAAATTGTCCTTGCATGAGATAGAAAGGGTAGTTTTCTACAGTTTGATAACTCTTTTGGGTCATCTTTCTTTGAAATGGGCATGAAGATGGATGTCTTCCAGTCAAGTAGCTGTCTTACAAATGTCCAGTCATAGATGGGTGAGTGCTCCCAGTGCTTCTTCAGCTTACTAAACCATTTCGATGGGTATTCCATCAATTCCTGGAGCCTTGCTTTCCACTCCATTCCATCCTCCCAGTATTGCCACTCTCAGCACTGGTCTTGAAAGGATCATCTGTCCTGGATTTCCTGTGTTTCCAGTTCCTATCTGTACCAGTGTACATCCTCTGGTCTAGGCAGATTTGTAAGGTAGAATTGGCCTGGGAGAAAGCATTTAGGAACTAGAGGAAAGTTGTATGTTTCATTGTTGCTACACTGCACCCTGACTGGATCATCTCCTCCCTGCGACTCTTCTGTAAGGGGATGTCCAGTTGCCTACAGATGGGTCTTGGGCCCCCAATCTGCACTCTCCCTCATGTACAATGATTTTATTGTTCTTTGATGCCTGATACCTGATCCCTTCGACACCTTGTGATCACAGAGGCTGGTGTGCTTCTTCCATATGGGCTTTGTTGCTTCAGCTAGATGACTGCTTGTATACCTTCATAGCTTGTTGTTTTTCCACATAGGCCATATGTGGTTTTTTTTAAAATCATTTTATTAGGGGCTCATACAGCTCTTTTCACAATCCGTACATACATCATTTGTGTCCAGCACGTTTGTACATATGTTGCCATCATCATTCTCAAAACACCTGCTTTCTACTTGAGCCCTTGGTATCAGCTCCTCATTTGTCCCCTCCCTCCCCGCTCTGCCCTCCCCCTGAGCCCTTGATAATTTATAAATTATTATTATTTTATCGTATCTTACACCATCCAACGTCTCTCTCACCCACTCCTCTGCTGCATATGTGTGTTTTAATTTGCCCATGTTTAATCACTATGTTTTTTGGAAATGTGCGTCAGGGTAGATTATTTTATTTCTTTTCGTTCAGACATAGCAAGTACTGTACAAATGAAGTGAACATTGATCAAACATCTGATTGCATTGTGCTTTTCATTACTTGAATGGAAAGTGAAGGGGGAATGGATTTTAATAGACATCTCAACAAATTTATAAGTTGTAGCATCTCAAGTGTCTTAAAGGTGGATCTTTGAAGCCATCCGAGTACTTTATTTCATATTTAATGAAGAAAACAGTTTATTCAAAAAAAGTTTATGGCTCTTACCTATGTCCTGGATCCTGGGATTATATAGGAATAGAACTATTAGTTTTGTTTAATTAGATAAACTTTTCATCAGTGAATTAAGAATGTTATTTATCCCCATATTGTTCTTTACTTTATCATTCATATATAGAACTTTGAGTTAGAGCAATTCAAAAACCGCTTATATTCAGTTCCTGAATGCATTTTCCTGCCTGTGCTTAACATGTTAAATTAATATTAAATTAGCTTTTCACTATTATATTGATATAGATAAGATTAAATTCTAGGTAAATTCATAATGATTTACCAAGAGAAGGAAATGCAGATGTTTCTTTTGTTTATTCTCCTTTAACCCATGTGCAGGTTTGGGGAACTATCTATTTGCACTGTAAGGATTTTTTTAGTCTAACAAAGGTCTCTTAATGTTGAAACATATTTGTGACACCCACCTGTCATTTCCTTCTAAACAATGGGATGCCGTGTGTTCAATTCCTCTCGGGGGCAGTGGTGGGGAGAAGTGACTTTCTTTTATTTATTAGTTCTATAGTTGTTTAGCTATAAAAATAAAAATGCATATTTAAAGAATAACAAAATAATCTGTTCTATGCTGCTACATTTACAGTGACAAGTTCACCCTCACGGCCATCAAGCTGATTCCAACTCACAGAGACCCTAACAGACAGAGCAGAACTGTCCCCGTCGGCGTACTGAGTTCTACTTCTTTACAGGACCAGAAAGCCCCACTCACCTTGCTCCTGCCGAGTGGCTGATGAGTTTGAACCACTCACCTGGGCCTTAGCATCCCAACACTGAACACATCACATCAGCAGTGTACAGTTAGTTCTGGCCAGATTTTGTTTTCATTCTCCCATAAGCAGCATCATGATTCATACCTTTGGGTTTTTCAAATGCTTTTATAGCTCTTCTAGAAAAAAAATCAAAGTAGAGGGGGAAATTAAATGGATCTATTCTTATTCATTGTGCGTTGCCTGTTTTCCTTTGGCCACTTAGAGGGCAGGCTCCTACAGGTTACAGAGAACATTCGGAGGATGGAGGAGCTTGCCCACTCCCTGAACTAGCATGTGCTCACTCCCGTAAGGCTCTTTGAGAGGAAGAAAAAGTTAGTGTGAGATTCTTGGAGTTATTTTTGAAATGTCCTAACTCAGCTCTCTGAAAATAACAGTATTTTCATGTATTGAATGTAAATTATATATGATTGAGTGTATGCAATAAATCAGCCTAAAGCTTTGCCAGTATATTGTTTGTTTCAAATTCCTCTATTAAAAATAAAATTTGTATTTCAATGAAAACTTAAGTGCCTGGTCTTACTTTCATGGAATTGGAAATAAAATTGAAGCAAATTACTGCAGACAGGGATTTATAGTTAAAATGCCAACTCAGCATTCTCCATTCCCCACCCCCACCTGAGATACCACCATTTCCTCTTAAGTAGAAGCATCTGTAGAACAGGAACTAAGGTGGGACAAAAAGAGGGAGGGGCTTGCAGAGCAATGCTTTCTGATAAATGAACTACAGACTCAACATGAATTGTCAACTTTAATATTTTAAAGATTCATGAAAAAGTAAGTGATGCCAAATGCGCTTTCAGAAAAATATCTGTTTAAATGATATTATTAGTAAGGCAGACTATAGCAAGGTGAACCACACTGATAATATTAAATTACCCCAAGAGGCTCCCTAGTCAGAATCCCTATGCAGAAATCTGCTTGCCAACTGTCGTTGCTTTTCCCATTGGTTTAGTTAAGGGTTGAAGTTCTTCTTGAAGTTTCTTTTTTAATCATCAGATCCCGACCTTACAGTTTTCGCTGACTACTTTCCTCCGGGCTGTCTTTGCTCCTGTCAATTTGGGATTTCCAGGGAATTATTCTTCTTTGAAATGCATATTCCAGGCTTGAAATGCTGGCATATGTACACTGTAGAGTAATTGTGGAGGCCAAATGTTTAATTACACATGACAGCTGGAGCTGTAGGAGTCCGAGGCTTCATTGAAAACAGCGTATGCCCTATGTATGCAGCCTTAAGAGAAGGAGCAAAGCGTGTGTGTGTGTGTGTGTGTGTGTGTGTGTGTGTGTGTGTGTGTAGAGAGAGAGATATTTTTGTTCCCAATTGTTTCCCCAGAAATGATCAGATAAAACTTGACTGAAGGTTCTACTCCCCTACTCTTCACACTTAAATTTATATAAGTAGACAGCAGAACCATTTTCCCTCAAAACACAAATGCTACAAATATTTTTGGAAGATCTTTACCCCTCTTTTCTCTTATGCAATTTCTCTCAATTTAAAAATAAACTTGCACTAATGAATGTTTTATAGATAAACCAGAAAATATACATTTGGCTTATGTTTTAAAACAAATGGTGTAAAAACAAGTTATAATATATATATAGTGACCCATTATCAAAGGGTCACTAGTGTATTTAAATTAAAATGTACAGTAGGTACACTGACTTGGAAGATTTGCCAATATACGTTTCTCCCCAAATGTAACGTATTGATCATCACTAGATGATTATAGAGTGGTTGTATCTCATCGTTTGCAAGACCATATCACGAATTTGACATGTTTAATTTAATCCTGCTAAACACCCTCACTAATCCTCATAATTTGCTTTTATTAATTATATTCCCACATTATAAATGAGAAACTGTAAAGCAGCATAGGTTTAAAGCACTGGGTTAGGTAATACACTAAGTGGTAGAACCGGGATTCCTGAGCCCGGTTTTTCTCCGCCTCTGCGTTATATTAGCAAAGAGAAAAGAAGTCAGGCTGAGGGCTAAGGTGCCTCTGTCCCGCGCGGTGGTACTTCAGTCACCTCATATGCGAGTGAAAGTTGAACAGCGAGTGAAAGTTGAACAGCGAGTAAAGAAGGCCAGAAAAGAATTGGTGCATTTAAAGGATGTAGAATACAGAGAAAACCATGGACAGCCAGAAGAACAAACAAATCTGTTTGGGAAAAAGTAGAAGAAGAAATCTGGCTGTTAGAAGAAAGAATGCAGGACGTCATCTCAAATGTTTTGGCCGTGTTATCAGGGGAGCTCTGTCATGGGCAAGGGAGGTTACGCTTGGTGAGACAGGAGACCAGGCAGTCATTTGTTCTAGTGTGAACAGGGGAGCCGCAGTAGGAAACGACGCCCTAGAACCCAACAAGAAGCGCGGTATATCATCCTGGGTATTCTGTCTCTTTCTCCGTGCAATCATTTATGAATAGATATATTTGCTGTGTATGCCTAAGCAGTTTACAATGTGATCGATAATGTTCACTAACCAAGAAAACAGTTAGCAGTGACTAAATCATATAGAGGAGCGAATCATTAAAGGAGACCAAGCAGAAGGATCCTTTCCATCTGTCTCCACAACCCGCTGCTTTTGACTCAATGCCAATTCATTGTGACCCCACGTAGGTAAGACCACAAATCTTAAAGGGAGCAGAGAACCTCATCTTTCGCTCCGAGAGGAGCTAGTGGTTTTGATCTCTGGATTTGGCCCTCAGAAGTCCATTGTCTGTTCCACAGTGTCAAACTCAAGTGTAATTTATGTTATCTAAGTAAATAAATAAAACACATGTAAAGTGGAGATGGCACCAAAAAGATCAACTATGCGGATATAGTAGAATCCTACATTCCACTTCCTTCAATGAATGATTTTTATGTATATCTAGGAATTTCAGAGAAATATATGTGAGTTGGAACATCTTTCAATGGTCACTACACATACTGGCTTGGTGTGCCCCTGAAACTGAGATGATTCTGCTTTTATGCTTTATATCCTAGTGTGCACTGTGAAAACAAGACGCTTTAAAACCTGAAGTAGCACGAAACACCTGGTTGCTGAGAGACAAAAAAAATCCAAATCCAGAAATATTGTTATTATTTCTGAATGAATATACTGTCTCCCAGCAGCGCAAACTAAAAGAGAATTGGATGGGCTTGAATATTGGGAGCTTCCAGGGAACAACTTGGTAGAATTGGAAAAGTACCTTCTCTTGTCGTTTTGTAATTGAATCAAGGTAAATGACCTTCTGGCACTGTCTGGAAATGCACTTGGCAACTGCTGTTTGGCTCAAAATCCATAGTTTACCTATGAAATGAAGCATTCATATGATTTTAGAACAGCAGAGAAACAATGGTGCTTTTCCATTTGCCAGCTCTAAAAATATCAAACTGTAAAGTAATTTCAAATTGTCATATATAATGTTGAACTGTATCCATTGCTGTAATTGTATTGGGGCCACCTGGCATTTTACAGTTTGTCAGTAATGTATTTATTTTAATTCTAAGTTAGAAATTGATTTCTTTTTAAAAAACTAATAATTTTTAATAGTGAGCTAGAAATAGATGTTTCTTTTTTTAGGTGCTTCAATACATGGCCATGGACTGTATTTTAAAATTACATTTCAAGAGTAATTAATAGTAGACCAAAAGCGGTACAAATCTTTTGTGTGCGACAGGTGTGATGACAGCTTTCTTTTCTCCCTTTATGTGGTGAGTCTTTGGGTTAAAGCTCTCTCTATGAAGCATTTGGGGAACTCAACGAGGAATGTTGGTCAGCATTTGAAATGGGGAAGGTCAACCTAGTTCATAAAGTTTTGCTGAATAAAATTTCAACCTCAAATCTGAATTTAAAAGATTCTATCTTTATAGAGAAAAGGGAAGCCATGTTTCTCCTTGTTGGGTCTTAAGATGCAAACCATTAAAAAGCACCAACGCATCCAAAAGTCACCTCCAGTAAAATAGAAGAAAAG
>NW_022111368.1:21227998-21229128 GCF_000313985.2 Echinops telfairi | reverse complement strand
AGAAGAATTTATTTCAGAGGACAGCCCTGAATCTGCAGCTCCAGGAGAGGAACATGTCTGATCAGAGCACACGAGAGCAAGTGAAGAGAGAGTGGAGCACATCCTGGCCCACCAAGTCTTGAGGACGATGTCCCCGCTCAGAGCAGCCAATCCACAGAGAAGACCATATGGCCAGCCCCACTATGAGACACGACATCACTCACTGATCCATAACTCTACAGGGGACAACACTGGAGACACAGTGTGACCCTACCACACCGAGGCGAAACACTAGGGTTGTGTAACAGAACAGCAAGGGGAACAGAGCAACGAAGTCCCCAGGGAATACCAAAGATGAACTTTGGGGCCAGGGCATGGAACCCCATCAGATTCGAGCAGAAAATATTCCTAAAGGCCTACAAACAGCTCTTGAACTATCTGCAGGCTTTTCTCTTTTCTGTGCTGTGTTTTTTTTTTTTTGTCATTAGTTTTTGTTGTTGTTGTTTTTGTTGTTGTTTTGTTGTTGCTTCTTTTGTTGCTTTTTTTTAGCTCTGTCTTATTTTTGTGCATGTTATTATCTCCACAGGTCTGTCTAAATAAGATAGGTTGGATGAACAATCTGGAGGAGAAAACAATAGGACTGATGGTTCTGGGGGGACATGGGAGAGGTGGAGGTGGGGAGAAAGGAAGCAGTGTTAACAAACCAGGAATAAAAGAACAATAAGTGATCCAAAATCGGTGGTGAGGAGAGTGTAGGAGACCTGGTAGGGCTTGATCAAGGGTAATGTAACCAAGAGGAATTACTGAAACCCAAAGGAAGGCTAGGCATGATAGTGGGACAAGAGGAAAGTAAAAGGAAATATAGGAAAGAAATAGGAGGCAAAGGGAATATATAGAGGTCAAAATAAAGGCATGTACATATGTAAATGTATTTATATGCCAGGATGGGGATATAGATCTATGTGCATATCTTTATAGGTTTAGTATTAAGGAAGCAGAAGAACATTGGGCTTCCACTCAAGTACTTTCTCAATGCAAGAACACTTTGTTCTATTAAACTCACATTTTATGATGCTTACCTTTCCAACATGATAGCTGAAGGCAAAACAGGTTCATAAGCAAATATGGTGAACAAAGCTGATAGTACCCAG
>NW_022111368.1:21215566-21226978 GCF_000313985.2 Echinops telfairi | reverse complement strand
AAAGCAAATGCTCAACTTTTGGCAAATCAATTAACAACTCTATCTCCATTTCCATATATGTGAAATGGAAAATAGCAATGTCTACCATATAGAATCTATGCTAACAAAACCCAGATGATTTTTGTTCTAACTTTTCTCCTGTTTGAGGCTCATTTGCTAGGTTCTGGGACAATCCAAAGTTAGAATTATGTTGTTTCTCTGGCATATTTCCTTTGAGATGAAATGTCTTTGTGCTTTTACTGAGAAGGTGCCATTTCTCCCTTCTCTGAATTGATTAAGAAGTATAATCTCTGCCCTTCCCTGGTCATCTTAAACCCTCTACCCCCTCCGTGACTGTGATTATTACAGGAGTAATCTTAAGGCAATTCTTGGCATTACTTGGAATGAATGAGATCGCGTTTTCATTTCCCAGAACAGAGACGGTCTGCTGGAGAAGGGGTTTCCTCTGCCTAGTCCTGTCCCTGATGAGTTTCCTCTCTAACCTCAGACCCCCGACTATGCCTTGTGCACGCGTCTCTTTAAGTCATGCCTTTATGCAAAAACACCCTCAACAGAACCTGGATGATTGCCCTAGGTTTCAGTCTAGGTTAGGGGTGGGAGTGTAGGGTTCTGATTCTGTTTTTTGGGTTTTATTTTTTTAATGCTGGGGTCTCCGTGTACATGAGTGTCCTCTTTCCAGTTAAATCTACCAACCACTAGACGTGTGGACCTTCTCCTTTCCTTACTTATTGATCTGCCGAAAAAACACATCCTTTGAATAAAACGTTAGTTGTTCTTCTCAGGAACATTCCCACTGCCATCGAGTCCAGGCTGACTCAGAATGACCCCTGTGCGTTTCTGAGACTGTCACTGTGTACGGGAGTGGAAAGGCCAGCTTTTCTTGCTAGACGCGGCTGGTCGTTTCAAACTGCTGACCATGCAGATCACAGCGCATGCAGATCCCAGATCACAGACCAGGCAGATCACAGTGTGACCACTACACCCCCAGAGGTGAGAAATTCTTTTGGAGAAATAAGCCCCCTTTCCTGGGGTGAAGGCCTCGATTTTACTGTCCACATCGGACACACCATCACGCACACACAGAACAGAAGCAAAAGTAAATCCTTCCTCTGGTACCAGTTTCAATTAAGTTCCAATTCTTTACTACTTGCCTCCTTCAGATCCAGAGTGGAAAATGGTCAATTCTCACAGCCAAATTGTCATCAGGTATGATCACACATGAGCACAGTAAAATGCATTGCCTAAGTGAGATATGATTGTAGAAATCAAGGCTAGTGTACATCCATGACTCATCAAACTGAAGATGTCGTCTTTGTGTGATGTTCAGAATGATTGCCCGCGTGCACCAGGAAGATACAGAAATGTCAATGGCGCTAGTAATTCTGACAAAGTGATTTTAATATATTTCTCAATTGTAAATACAATGAAGTGTAAAAAAGCAAAACACACTCATCTTGGAACCTAAGGAAAATCCACATTAGCTTGGTGTGATACTTGTTAAAAATCAAGTATAAACAGATGTCCTAGCTGTAGAAAAGACCATTTTTGTAGTACACTCTCACCTAAGTTTTGTCACAGCAGTCTAATTGAGCCACAATGCTCTTTTAACTTTCTAACTGGGGCTAGCTGATTTGTATTTCCAAATAGCATACTATTTTATTGTTGTTCTTCCTTAAATCCCTTGGTTGTAACTTTTCTTTCCAATTTAATGTAACCTTTGGATTTGGACATTTGAAAATTGTTTAGCAGGTTATTTTTTCTTCAGCAAGAAACAGATACTTTAGGGTGTGTAATATATTGTTAGGGGTCAAGTCATAAATAAGGTGATGGTGAAGCATGCTTGCTCTGCATGTCTGCTCTTTAGGGAACGTGTTCATTCAGACATTGAACCAGCTAAATCTGCTGCCCACACTCGGACCTCTATGAGGCAGAACAGAGTCAAGGGCACCCAGTAACAATGACGACAATGTTTATTCAGAAGAAACCCTAACAGTGGGGCTATACTGAATAATACTTCGGTTCACATACAATCACAAAATGTGATGTATGTACCTAAAAACGACTTCACTATGTTCTCACTGAGAATAGTGGCAAGGTAGGCACAGATTTTGAATAGCGAATTTAAATGCTTAAAGAAAATGGCAGGAAAAAAATAAAAGGACAAGTATAATTTTTACAGAATAAGTGGAGAAGAGTAAACGTCTTTGGAAAATTTCAAGATGGCTTTTAAACAGGGACTATACTCTTACCAACATCATTCTTTTATCAACAGATAGAAGCTCTGAGGTATGATTAGATGGCGTATGTTTTATATTTCCGTATGTTGAAAAATAAGCTACTTGCATCTCCTTTGAGATTCTTACCCATCTTTAAGGGAGGGTAAAATCATTTTAGTGTTTTTGAGTGATTAAACATGGAGTGAAGTATTTTAATCCAGAGAGTATACTGCTAGTGGAGTGTTTGCGATCATGTGTTTGTGAGGAAAAGGAATCTGAACTGGCTTCTCATTTACTACCGACTTGGGAAGACATGTGTTGACCTACAAGCCCGAGCTCAACAGACCAACATTTAAGAATTCAGGAATGACATAGAAACAAAGCTGGGACACCTGTCTGGGTCACTGTTAACCCATCACACTTAACTAAGTTTTTGGTGTCCTCTGACCCAGATTTCCAAAGTTCTACAGAGATTTATATTTTCCATCCAACAAATCCTACACTTGCATTCAATTAATGAAACAAAACTCAGCTTTGTTATCTGATGAACTGAGTTACTAGAGTCAGAGAGACACTTATTTTATTATTGTATTGACAAATTATCGTATCAACAACTGGCTACTACAAAAATCAATTAAAATCTTGGCTGAGAAGTTCAAATTTAGTTGGATGAGTTGAAATGGTATTTAAGAAGTGAGTTAATTGTGTATGTATATGTGTGTGTGTATATATATATATATATATAGTATCAATCAGAAAAAACAGGAATTTGTATTGATAATAAGCATACAAAATTATAACGTGGCATATGGAATTTCTCAGTATTTGGCTTCATTTTATTTAATTCTGATGTACTTCTTAACAGTGGCATGAATATCAATGTAGTACTTTACTTTTCCCAACATGTATTTCTAAACATTAAATGTCTAGTGCTTCCTTATTATTAGATTTGATAAACTGCCTTGTAAAATATTTAATATGGAAACTGAAATAGTTGGACCTTTGAACGCTTGGTCATAAATATGTGATTTATCCCTTTGTTTACTTAAAATAATAATGTTTATACAGTGAGAATATTGATATCAAATCTATAGTCTAGGGAATTTTCAATTAATAGACATTTGTACAGAAAAAAAATACATTTTTGAATTGACTTTCAACAGAAGCCAAGTTTTACTTTTCTTTTAGCTAGTGGTGGAAAACCTGATGGTTGTTTCGAATTTTGAATTTTCTTCTGCCCTCTGAACATCCCTTAACTGCACTTTAAGTAAAGGTATATGAGCACTTTAATAACAAAATTATCCTTAAGGTGCTTAAGATTCATTTCATTGAATCTCAAAGTATTCTTTAGGAAAGAATAATCATAGAAACCAACTTTGAATAGTAGACAATGAAATACCGGAGGCAAAACTATGCTGCTTCCAGAGCCTATTACCTTTAATGGCATCAAAGGCATCTTAAAACCTGGTCAATGCTGTTTTGGAGAGTGGAGGAAGTTAATTTCATCTACTCACTGATGGATTGCACTTGGAAGTTCCTTGGAAATAGGTAACTTTAAAATACGAAGGAGAAGAACGCATAGTTCACACCACCGAGCATGTGATAAATGGTATATGAAGTTGTCAATAAGCTGTCTCTTTTCTATAAATAGTTTTCTGATCGCAGAAAGCACACATTTGTCTAAATGATATTTGACCTCTGCCATTGACTTAAGTGACAGAATCCTTCATTTGAAAGATACCATCAGTAGTTCGGAAGAGACAATGTAGACAATCAAGTGAAAGAACACTTCAAAAAAGAAAAAAACCTCAGAAAAAGTGTACACAATTCAGCTTCTGAGGTGTTCTGTTTGGCCAATAGGATTACAAACCAAATGGAAACTGAACTTACTGCTATCTAGTCAGTGCTGACTCAAAGCGCCCTCCTGTGGGTTTCCGAGTTGCTGGGGTTGGAAAGTCCAGAACTGCTGGTCCTGTGGCGCCCAGCCCAACACACAACTAACTGTACAACTTGAAAGATTGTGATTTATTGATAAAAGTATCAACTTGGTTACAAGGATGGAGGTTTTGTTTGTTTATGATTTTGCTTTCACTGGCCAAAACAATAGATGCTCTTGTATAGTAATAGGTGGCACCTACGTTACAGTTACTATTCAAATTATAGCCCACCCTCAATCCTGTTACCACCCCCACTCATTTTTTTGTTTGTTTGAGAAAATAAACCCAGTCTCAGATTGTCAATCTACCGACTGTTTCCTTATTTTCTTTCTTTCTTTCTTTTGTCTTCTTTCTTTCTTTTCACCTATCCCATTAGAAACAGATCATCTGACATAATTTTCTCACACTTGAAAGAAAACTTACACCTTTCCTGTGCTTACTCCAAACTAAGTGAATCCTCCAGGTCTATATCATAATGAAATCTTCAAGCACCGTGGTCATCTCAATTTCCTCCAGAATATAACACCAATCCTTGATTGATTCACTGATGGCATGCATCATGACGATATGGCCTTGTGAAACTATCCAAGAGAATGTGGTGAGAAACGTCAGTATGGATTGTGAAACGAGAATGCATCACCTGAAAATGTGTTCAACCTTCGGAGGACCAATGACCTGCTAGAAGCTAGATGCAGCTCTTCAGTGTACCTCCTCTGTCTACAAATAAGCACAGTTCCTCATGTGCCTACGACTTTTAGAGCCCGTTTCTGCACATTGGTTATTACATTTGCACTAAGCTGCAGAGTATTCCTTAAGGGTTCTGGGTGTGAGTGAGCCCCAAGCAAGGGTCTGCTTTGGCTCTTCTGCTAATATAGGCCTCACTTTCATGATGTAGATCACTTTGCTGTTATGAGCCAACACAACCAATGTGGTGTATAGGGCCTCTTGTGTTTAATAGACAAACGATTCCATCTTTGAGCATAATTTCTTTGTAGAGAAAGACTTACTGGCCTTCTTAGTGGGCCATGATAAAAACGAATGCCTGGACCACTTGTATCAGGTGACCATAAATCCTAAATTGTTTTTCTTCCATAAGTGCTTTCTTATCTACAAAACATTATGCAATATCTTGCAAATCCCTCTTCTTGGCTAGAGGTGGTAAAAATAAACCTGGGCCCAAACTTGATCTGACCGAAAAAAGAAATTGCCAGTACAAGTGACTAACATTCTTGAATTTGGGTCTCCCAATTTTACCCAGACACATGGCATAAAGGGGTTCTTCTCTAACCCCCCAAAATAGTAGGTAGATGGACATTTTACATAAATATCTACTTAGAGGTGGATTAGAAGCCAGTTGTTACAGTATTCACATTGCATGTCAGAAGGTCGGAAGGATAATGGAATGACAAACTCTGTTGGCATTTGAACATCATCTGGTAATCCAATTTCACTGAAGAAGTGGTGTAGAGATACACTATTTGAATGATCATGCCTCACAGCATAAGGATCATAGATTTAGGGGAAAATTAAGAGCAGAATATTGGTAAAAAGAAAGTTTTGGGGTTCTCAGTTTGGTGGATGGACAGGCACATCAGCACTCTATTGTTAAATGGGAGTGGTATATATGAGATCAGGCTAAAGCAGGACCAGAAAGGTACATGTTAGTTGCATATAGAAGTGACCCAAAACACAGGGTCTCGACTCCTGTGACATTACCTTTCTATACCTAGTCTGCACATGTGGCCTCGTGAGGAGATCCCTTTGATCACTGGATGAAGGAAAGAAACATCCATGCTTGGTTTAGAGATGGCTCTGAATAATATGCAGGTACCACTAGAATGTGGACAGCGGCAGCACTCAAGTTCCTTCCTGGTAGCTCCCTGAATGATGTTGGGGAAGGAAATTCTCCCAATGGGCAAGATTTCGAACAGTGCACACAATTGTTCATTTTTCTTGGAAGAAGAAATTGGCAGGTATGTAAGTATATAGTAATTCATGGTCTATGGTCAATGGTTTGGCTGGATGATCAGGGACTTGAAGAAATGATATTTGAAAATGTGTTGGCAAGGAGGTAGAGATAACTGGATAGACCTCTCTGAATGGGTCAAAAGAGTGCCGATATTTGTGTCTTGTGTGATTGCTTGCCAAAAGATTACCTCTGCAAAGGAAGATTTTAATAATCAAGTGTATAGGATGACACGTTCTATGGAAACCAGTCTCCCTCTTTTTCTGGCCATTCCTGTCCGTGCTCAAATGGGGTAATAAATAACATGGTCATGATGGTCGGAATGGAAGGTATTTGTGGGCTCACCGACATTCACTTTCACTCACCGGGATTGACTTGGCTCCCACCATTGCTGTGTGACCAGTTTGCCAGTAGCAGAGACCAACACGGACTGTAAGATATGGGGACAGTCCAGCAACCTGGTGGTAGGTTGAGCACATCAAATAATGTCCATCATAGAAAGGAGAGTGTTTTAATCATACTGGAATATACATTTACTCTGAATACTGATTTGCATTCCCCTCACCACACAGTGATTCTGCCAATACTACTATGCATGGGGTCACAAAATACGTTATTCACTGGCATGGTATCTCACACAGCTTGCCTCAAATGAAGGGGCTCTTTTCAGAGCAAATGAAATATGGGAATGGGCCCACGTTCATGAAGTTCATTCCTTTGTTGATGTCCACCCTATCACTCTTCTGTCTGCTGGTCTTACTCTGGTGGCTTCTGTGTCGCTGTGATTTTAGAAGCCAGGTCAGCAGGATTTCAAACACCAGCAGGGTCCCTCAAGCTGAGCAGGTGTCTGTGGAACTTCCATACTAAGAACCGTCTTAAGCAGGAAAACGCTGTCATCTTCGGAGGGACTAGCTCCTGAAAACCTTAGGAAAACCCATGGGACGTTGTCCAGTGTAGTGCTGGGGCTGAGCTTCTCCGTGTGGAAAGCATTCAAAATACTAATGAGGGAGACCTGCCTCCTTAACGTAGAGTCGACAAGAAAGATGCAGATAACGGTTTCAGGACCTCCATTTGCTGATGGGGCATGATTGAAAGAAGAACATATTCATTAATAGCTAGAGAAAGGAATGTAGGTAGTATCAATCTAGGAACACTGGGAGTCATCAAAATGAAGTGGAACTTATAAAGATCGGCACCCTAGGTGTTAGGGAGCTCAAATGAACTGGTGTGAACATTTTGAATCAACGAACCATATGGTTTATTGTGCTGTGAAGGTCCAATTCAAACCTTGAAATACAACACTGTGCAGGATGGGATAATATCTACATGCCTCAAAGGAAAGCCAGGCAATACAACAGTTATTTAAACTGCTAAAGCAAATCACACAAGAAATAAACTCTCTGCCCTGGAGTTGATTCTGATTCACAGTGACCCTCTAAGACAGAAGAGGCCTGCCCCGTGAGTGTCCACGGCTGTGAATCTGAATGGCAGCAGCAGAAAGGCCTCCCCTTTCTCCTGAGGGATGACTGGTCGTTTCAGGCTGCTGAGCTTGTGAGCCACCCTGCACAGTGCTCCTGGCCACAGAAACTCGTGATGAAGAACTTGAAGATTCCTGCAGACTTCGTCCATATAAAACGGAAGAAACGTGAAATCAAGATACATTAATAATTCTTAGTAATTGGAATGCGAAAGTTATCAAGAAAGGGGAAGGAACAATAGTTGAAAAATGACCATGGTGATAAAAAACAAGCAAGAACAACAACAACAAAAGCCCCAGGAACTCTCATAACAAACTTTTGCAAGGTCAATGACTTCCTAGCAAATACCTTTTTTCAACAACCTGAATGGCATCTATAACTTGCTAAGGGACTTTGCCAAAAAGAATTCCCAGAACTCAAGTTGACTAACACCGTGAAAAGAGCTCATGAAGAAGCTCAATGCAAGCAGCCAAAATATGGCCAGACACTGACTGTAGAGCACACCATCCATTGTTCATGGACAGGTCAGACTAAAGTTAAAGAAATGAAAACATGTCCACTAGAGTCAAAACACAACCTTGAATTGGGGGTAGGGAGCATGTATGGCTCAGAGAAGGTAATATCACTATTATTGGTAGAGAAACAGGGAGGAGCAACCTCCTATTGGGAAAAAAACCAACCAAAAAATGGTGAACAATTCTTATATTGAACCGAAGGCCAGAATATGCCTGCTACTATGATCCTAATAGAACACTTGTGACCTAATTTCTATCCAGGCCGGAGTGATCCAGGCCAGGAGCTATAGACTACTGACACTTTATACTCTGCTCTTTTGAGACACACAGCATTCTTCATAGGCCACATCAGAAGGACTCATTTTGGAAACCCCACTAAATGAACTAAGCTTTACCTCAATCTCATCCTTGGATTTTACCTTGTAGCCCTTGGACTTCAGACTGAAATTCCCTGGTGTGAGGAGAATAGATGATTGCTGTCCCAAGGACATTGGGTTTCTATTTGGGTCTCTTGCATAAAGGGTGCACAGTGAATCCTGGCCTGAGACTAGCATAGAATTACTATTGTAATGCCTTCCTTACTTCATTATGACATGTAATTATCTGGTATGTGATTTCTGCTGTGATGAGTGATTATTATTGAACGTTTTGCTGGTCTATACTGGTATAACTTTCTTGTGTCAATGGGGATTTAAATTCTATACCAGTGGAGAAATTAATGACACTATCAATAGAATAATTTTATGCCCCAAGGGGATGATTGATAATGTTCTCTAACATAAAATAACATTGTTTTCTCTAAGGTGAACTAGACATACATAAACCACAGAGATACGAAATGATTTAGGGCTGGAACTTAATTTTAGCCCCAATCAAAGATCATTGATTTCTTATGACATGGCCCTTCTTGATCCTTCTCCTCATGAAGAGATCATTGAAGACATGGGGGCTACAGTACCTTTTGGTGAAGACACTAGATGAGGCCCAGCTATTAGAAAGACTAGTATCTGGGGATACTAGCAGTCCTCTAAGAAAGGCATAATCTAAGTCTGCATGGAAGAACCACAACAGCCTGTGCGATCTATGGATGTAAATAATAAAATCCAAATCTGAAGAAGGGAAAGGTATCAGAGCTTGAATTGTGGACACCTGGTTTGCAGAAGGCTTGGGTGACAGTGGATGCCCGAAATCCATGTTCAGGGTCCACACCTGGATTAAGCCCCTGGTGAATCCTCTTTGCCCATAGTTGCAAGATGTGAATAGCCTTCTTGTCAGACAGCATTGTAGATTTAGTCATGGCAGAAGTAGTTACACTAGAATGTAATATTTTATCATTTGATCTCATATTTTACCCATTCTTAGCAAGTTGTTCTGGTTTAAAACAAACAAGGAGAAGAAATGAATGTGTATTATGCCCCTGGGGATGCCCCTCTGATCATCCACCAGCCTTATGAATCGCCTTGCTGTCCCAAGCAAGCTTTGGAGAGTGGATTATTGCAAACTCAGGAAGGGGAACAATGACACTTTACCATTTGATCACCCCTTTGGCCCCCTTTTAATTGTTCTAGTTTTTAATATCCTCTGCTTTCTTTTCAATTGGGTTTTTATCTATTTTACTTTGTTTTTAGTTTCTTGGTATTTAAAAAAAAAAAGTTTTTTTTTTCCTGTAGATGAAATCCAGAATAGGTAAATCTAGAAAGATAGTAACTGGATTAATGGCTCCTTGAGGGTATGGTAGCTGAAACTGTGAGGGCAATGGAGAGGTAATCACAGTGAGTATGAGAAGGAAGGAAATGTTTTAAAATTGATTGCGGTGATGATTATACAACTCTTCTCATGATGATTCGACTATTGAATTGTATGATTTGTGAATTACATGCCCATAAAATATTAAATTTAAAAACAATAGGACCTTGAATATATTCCACGTATATTACAAGAACATCTCAGGACAGATTTGATTTATAAACCCTAATGACAGAAAACCTGACAAGCTGCAAGAGAACATCAGTAACCTCACACCTTAAAAAAGAGAAGGATCCGGAAAAAGACAGGGAAGAAAGAAAAGACCAAAGTGGATTTCAGAAGAGACGCTTAACCTTGTTCATGAATGAAGTATAGCTAAATAAACGGAGGAAATGGTGAAGTAAAAGAGCCAAACGAAACAAAGCAACAACAACAACAACAACAAATCAATTAATTATAACAAAATACCCCAACACCTGGAATTAGAAGCCTAAATGAGAGCAACACAACATATCTCAAGTTGCGAAAATTGAAGAAAAAAATGTCAAGCCTCAAGTTGTAATCCTGAATGATTTTATGGATCAAATATTTAATAATGCAAGAAACATCAAAAGAAGATGGAAAAAACAGAGTCATCATCCCAAATAGAATTGGTCGACGTGCAACCATTTCAGGAAGTTTCTTATGGTCAAAAAACAAGGGTGTGGAAGGAAGCAGTCCCAGGTGCGTTGAGTTTTTCAACAAGCTAATGCAGCCTCAGAAACACTCTGCAGGAAATTGGGAAGACAGCTACTCAGCCTACTGACTTAGAAAGATTCATCTTTCTGCCCATTCCAAATAAAGGTGGCCCAAGAGAGTGTAGAAATAATTAGACAATATCCTCAATAACACACCAAAGTAAAATTTTGCTGAAGATTATTCAGGAACAGTTGTACATTATTAGGGGCTATCAAATAGTTAAGTAAGATTCAGAAAAGGACATATACCCAGAGCTATAACTGCTGAGGTCACACGATTATTTATCTTGGCTGAAATTAAAGAATATGAGAAAGATGTCTGCGTGTGCTTTATTGATTTCACAAAAATATTTATTTTGTAGATCATAACAGAACTCTGGATAATGGTGCAACAAATGAGAATTCCAGACTTTGTCATTGTGTTCATCCCAAACCTATTCTTAGACCAAAAAATTATTCAAACTGTGTCATTTAAAATTAGGAAAAGTGTATGCCAGAGCTGTATCCTTTCATCATATTTATTTGATCTGTATACTAAGCAAAATAAAAAAGGACTCAAGTGCAGAGAAGCCCAAACTGCCATTTGACATGGGGATGTCATCTTCTGAAGTGTATAGACCTAGATGGAGGATAGGTCAAGAAATAATAGCTTCATATTGTGTGTGGTGGAGTCAGATGGGGCACAATTCCCACACTGTGTCTCCAGTGCTGTTCCCCGTATCGATATGGCTCAGTGAGGGGACAATGCCTCTTATAGTGGGTCTGGCCCTACTGTCCTCTATGTGCATTGGCAGCTCTGAGCAAGAATATCGTCCTT
>NW_022111368.1:21200481-21213624 GCF_000313985.2 Echinops telfairi | reverse complement strand
TACTGATTTACACATTGCTATGACAGTTGCAATCCCACGTGCAATGTATGAGTGTTTCAATCTGTCCACATCCCCTCCAGCATTTCTTTTCTTTTTGTTTTGTTTTGTATGTTGTTATCATTGCTGGGGTGAAGTAATAGCTCATCATTGTTTTGATTTACAGCTCTAGAATAGCTAGTGATTGGGAGCACTTCTTCCTATGTTTGCCATCCCCTTTCAAAGCTTTTGGTTGTCTTTAGGAAAAAGAAGAATCTTGTCAAAGCATATAAAATAAAATGGCCCATTCTACTACCTCTCCAGCACTTTGTCAACATTGTCTTCCTTTGTTTTCTAAAATGATACATTTCAAATTTCTAGAACATTCCATCTATCTGTTTCTTTGTGAAAAACCGATCTCAAATGCTATTCAGTTCTCACTCTCCTGCTCTGGCTCTTGGCCACTTTCAATTTTACCTTCCCCTCCTAGGGCGAGAGCAGTTTTCTAATAGCGAGTATTGCAGAGGATGGATTCATTTTGGCTCTGCTTGTCTATATTTCCAATTTGCAATGTTGAAATATGAATCACACTTAGCATGTAATAGAATCGGCCCAGCACCAGGAATATATTCTCCTTTGTCCCCCATCTAAATCTTTGGAGAGCTGCCATTTTCAGACCTGGAAGCCTTTTCAGTGCCTAATAAGACATAACAGATACAAATAATGTTTCTTTCTATATCACCATGCAGTTTACTATGGTGTGCTCTACTCTAAAATCCAACTCACCTAATTTCTGGTGTTTTGAAAGTACCCTTCACAAATGATTGAGTTAACTATGCATACATCCAATGAAAGTTCAAACGCTCAACTTAAAGTTGCAGAGGAATTTTATATCCAGAGGTCTGAAATTTAAATAGTATAAACAATCATAATATATATCCCTATGTGTCTATGGCTAGCTGTTCATAGCTCCATGCTGGGCACAGTAAAGAGCAAATTATACAGATTTGATATTGCTCAAAGAATTCTAACTCAATTTTAGCAAAAGACAAAGAATATCGTGGTCTCATAATATATCTTTCACCAAGCAAATTCCAAAATGTTGATGTTCTCTTGAAGTCCATGTTATTCTATACTCTATCACCAATATGACTGCTGCTGATGCTCCTTTTTACACAAATTTCCCCTCCTCCTTTCCTATTTATTTCTATTTAAGGTACTACTTCCAAGGTCAGATCCAACAAGTTTTGTCAACTCTTCGGTTGTGCTGGTGCATTAAAATCTCTCACAGGTCAAATTCCCTGAATCTCAATGCTCTTTTATGGGTCTTCTACCAGCAAAGTGGAACTACCATTTTTTTTGCCATCTCTTGCTGAAGTATTCATATTTTAGCCAAGCCACCTCAACCTTCCTCTTCCTTCTCCATTAAACTATCCCCCCAGGAAGCACCACTTGCCCGGGTTCCATTGGTGCACCATTTCAATGCCACAGCTGTAGTTTTCCCACTGTTTTGGTTAAAAGCTGATACATGCCTCAGAGGCCTTGAAATTGTATTTCTGGGTAGACTTGAGGCCTCATGAGATATCGTGAAAAGGGGATGTGAAAAGTCCTAAGTGTGAAATGGAGAAATAGCAAGGCTTCCCTCCAACCAACAACCATGGTGTGGATTACAATTTACAGTGACCTTATAGGACAGAATAGCACTGCTCCTGATAATTTCCAAAGTTATACTCTTTGGAAAAATAGTTTTAAAAGCATATGCCTCACATATCAGACCAGTTACTCATTCAATCATATTAAAAGGAGTTGTACAATCATGGTCACAATCAATTTCAGAATATTTTCTTTTCATACTAATTGTTGTTAGCTCCCCATTTGCCTCCATCCCCCTCTGTCATGCCCTTGGGCAATTATCAATCCATTTACTCTCTCTATAGATATACCTATCTTGGATTTCATGTGGAGAAAATCATAACACACAAACAGGAAGTGAAGCAAAAACTCCCATAACAATGACTAGATAAAATAGAAAAACACCTCAATCAAAAAGATAGTAGAAATTATAAAAAATTAAAACAACCTTAAAATTGATCTAAAGGGAGATCAAATAATAAGATACCGTATTTTAACCTAACTACACCTATCATGATTGATTTTATGTTGCTCTCTGGCTGGGAGCAAGGCATAGTCAAAACCCTTGGTGATAGAACTTCACCAGGGGCCTAATTCATGTGGGGATCCTGAAAATGCCTTGTGGTGCTCCATCATCAGCCTTGGCCTTCTGCAACTGGGTGTTCATAATTTAAATGCTAATCACATTCCTTGAATTGGGTTTTGCTTTGTAAATTCTTTGGATAAACAGACTGGTTTGCTTTTTCCATGTGGACTAAGTTGAGGCCTCACTTAGATGACTGCTTGTTGGAAGACAAGCCTTGAAAACCTCAAGCACTATTCTTCCTGAGAGCAGGCACTATCTGCTTTCTTCCCCACACTTTGCACTGGCACTCATATTTTCAGTGGTCTCTTAATGAAACAGAGTATCAAGTAGGGCTATGTAAAAAAATTTTTTTTGCCCCTCTCAGATTGTGTCTAGAATTAAGTTTGAGTCCCAAATCCATTCATATATCTATAGTTTACAAATGTCTCTGGTTCACTTTAGTGAGATAATTTTATGATAGGAAACAATAACAATCATCCTTGGGGGGGGGCATAAGGTAACTCTTGATAGTGTTATTAATCTAGCTAATGCTATAGATTTAAGACATTGTTGGAAAAAGGAAATCATACAAGTATAGGCCTGCTTTAGACCACCATACATAAATTGTTGATTTGTACAGATTAAGCTCTTCAGTGACTGGATATTTACAGGGACATTGGGTGGATATGATAGGTCAAACTTTTAGTAATACTAATTAATAAGAGAAGAACTATGTATAACGGACTAATACATATCATCAGAAAGCAAGTAGAGCATTCAACTAGTGATTATACAGTCATACTGAGCCACCATTCCTTGGACACCCTCAAATCAAAAGCTCAGAAACAAAGGCCAGCAACTGCCAGTTCCATAACCTTGGACTAGCAGGCATCTGCTTCTTCTCACACTAGGGCAATTCCATTTTAAGTCCAATGGAAAATTTCAGTTACTTAAATATGCTACAGGTGAGTTTGAGGTAAAGGCCAGTTTACACAGTGGGGTTTCCACATCAAGTCCTTGATGTGTGGCCTAGGAAGGGTGCTGTGAGACTTGAAAGGACAGAGCCTAAATCCCCAGTCGCCTTAGTAGCCATGACAATAAGTCAAAGTGTCTAATTAGGATCATAATACTGGGCATAGTCTCCCCTTGGGTTCTATATAAATATTGTTAAGCAGTCTTTTCCAAATGGAAGGTTGTTCTACCTTTTACCCACCATAGAAGTGTAATCAACTTCTGTGAGACAGGTGTGGCCCCCTCAACCCATCTTGACTTGATAAGTAAGGCTTGCTTATCTCTTTGGTACGATTGTCCGTTGATTCAGGGTGGGCGACCTTAGCACAACGTTGTATGGGAGCAACTGAATGGTCTCCTCCCTATTTGCTCCTCTGAAGAAACTGACAGGTGAGTTCTCCTCTGTCAAAGTGGATTTGATGATATACATATACAGCGGGGGAGATATGCTTTATGGGTACAAGACAGGAGACCATATGTACTCGAGTATAAGCCGACCCACATATCAGCCAAGGCACCTAATTTTATCACAAGACTGCATTTAAAAGGTGCTGAAAACTCTGTTTACACACGAGTGTGTACGGTATTTACCTCATTGATTTTGAGACCAGATTAAATTACATGATCTGAGAGCAGAACCCTGCCTTCTTCTTGGTGTTCATTCCTAAAGTAATGGAAGCATCCAATATTCATCCTTTTGTGATTGACTAACTTCACTCTTCCCAATGGTTTCCAGGTCCATCCCTGTCCTGCCGTGTTTCATGGTTCATTGCGGAGTTTTAGGGAGGCCATGGTAATTTATTGTGTGAGTGCATCAGAATTCCTTTATCCATTAGTCTACAGATGGGCACTTGGGTTGTTTCCAGCTTCTTGCTATTATGAACTGTGCTGCAATGGACATGGGGGACCATAAATTCTGTCTCCTACTTCTTGGAGTGGACATCTTGCAGAGGTATTGCTGGGTCATATGGAATTTCTATTCGTGGTTGTTTTAGGTAGCATCATATCCCTTTCCGCAATGGTTGTACATACATACATTCTCACAAGTCCAATCTCTCCACACCCTCTCCAGCATTTGTTTTCTTATTTGGAATGGGGCTATTGTTGTGAGTGTACAGGTGATAACACTTGGGAGCCCTTGGTTGGAAATGTATTGATGACTTTACCTATTCTTTTGTTAGTGGTCTGTTCAGGTTTTAGACACCATCTGTATTAGTTTGAGTAGATGGTGTATTTCTAGGTATGTCCATTTGTTGTAGATTACTCAATTGGTTGGAGTATAGTCTTTCATAGTAATGTGTTATTCTTTTTGCTTTGTTTGGATCTGTTGTGATGTCACTCTTTTCATCTCTAAATCTAGATACTTGCACCTTTTCTTTTAAGTTTGTCAGTGATTTCTCAATTTTGTTAATGCTTAAAAAATACAAATTGTCTTGTGGATCATCCCCATTTTCCAGCAAGGTAAGAAGTTTGACTGACTGGGTTGATTCAAGGGGAAGCAAAAATTAGCCCCTCAGGAAGGGGTGGGGAGGGAGAGTGGGGCTCACAGAAGCAGTTTCTGACACTTAACAATGGCTAAGGGAGCCTGTCAGTAAGCATTGTTGCTCTCCCATTTTAAGAAACTGTGATCTAGTTAACTTTTAAATGTATTTTAGTGATCCCAGGAAGTGCAGGATATCCCTCCTGGTGAAATCTCTCCAATAGTTGCTGAAGAGATCTTCCTAAGCTTCTCATCTGGTGGTCACATCCCCCCATGCCCATTCTCAAGCTCCACTCTTTACAAAGCAGTGTAATGGCTGGTGGCTTTGTATTTCCAAACATTGATGATCACCTGAATTCTTGACCACTGCATGATAGGAGTATTTAGCAAGACCTATAAAATGGAACTTTCACTTGCCTAATTTAAAATCATGTTTTAAGTTGTAATTGCACTGAAAATCTCTGATGAAGGAAAGAAGTAATGATTAGTTTATCCCTTGTTTGTTAATCAAGTGTATGCTAATCTGTTGTGTTTATTTGTTTTTACCGTGTTATCACCATCCTTAACAAAAAACATATTGACTTGTATTTGTTCTTTTCTTCCCTTATTTATTCACTTAGAATAAATACTATGTATTTCACTAAGGTCATGCATTTCATAGGGTGGGGGTGGGGCAAAGCAAGACGGACAATGGAGCAATTTTTCCAGATTTTCTAGCTTTTGTTTTCGCCTCTATGTGGATGTCTATGCAGGTTGGCTCTGTCTAGCGATATAGTTCCTTGTTATTTGCTTATTTCTTTATTTATTGGAAAAAAAACAAACCAGAAACTGTTTGAGAAGCAGACGCACCAAACTTCCATCATTTATGAAGGTCTCACTTTCACGCATGGATCTTAGCACTTCTGTGGCTCAGCCTAGCTTCCTGTACTTGATAATTTGCTATCATCCATCCTTCTTACCTTGCAGGCCACCAACTCCTGGGAGCCCCTCAAATGCTCCCTTTCTTAGATGAGATGGCTCTTTGTTATCTGCTGATCACTTGTCATGGCTCTTACTGAAATACATCAGAATTTCCTGCTTAATTGTCAATCACACCATCAAATTTTATCTGGGCATTTTCATCATTGTATTTTTTAGAAATAATTTTATTGGGGGCTCATGAACTCTTATCACAATCCATGCATACATCCTTTGTGTTGAGCACATTTGTATGTATGTGGCCATCATCGTTTTCAAAGCATTTTCTTTCTACTTGAGCCCTTGGTATCAGTTCCTCATTTTTTCTTCCTCCCTAACCCCCTTCCTCATGAACTCTTGATAATTTATAAATTATTATTATTTTTCATGTCTTTCACTGTCCGATGTCTCCCTTTAGCCCTTTTCATATTTCATGTTCAGTATAAATTTGATAAATTAAATTCTAAAATATGCATTTCATGAACTTAGCTTCTTCTTTCTCAGTTTTTATTTAGTATCAAAGATTTGTAAATGAAAGTTCTTTTTCACTAATGTTTTAACAGAGGGGTAATAAAAATGTCCATTTAAGTTTTAAATTCATTATAAGCTATAATTGAGCCAACATGTTTGACATCTAATGATTAAACTAGATGGATAATCCATTAATATTTTACAAAGATGAACTTGTAGTGGTAGATAAAACAAATGATGGAAAAATCTGAAATATATTTTTAGTTTCATGCTATGTGCATTCATGTGTATAAATGTGTGTGAGAAAGAAAGCTAGAGATATAACTATCCCCTCCACATAAACAAACAAACAAATATTCCCTTTTATGAAGTAAATTTCAAACATATGATTATTCAGCTAAGGGTTGGCAGTTTCATCCCAGGTGTGCCTCTGTGGGAGAGTGATCTGGTAATCCACTCCCATAAAGAGAAAAGCCTAGAAAACCCTATAGGGCAAGTCTCCTCTGACACGAGGGGTTACTATGAGTTGAAAATCACCTTGACAGCACTTAACAACAAAACTATAAATCAAAATTACAATGAGTCTTCTATAGAGAGGGAAGCGGCTTCTGACTTGGTTAAGTTAGAGGGTTTTGATTTAGTGAATTTTGAATGTTCATTTTGCTGATTAAATTTACAAATATCCAGAAGAGATTAATATAAAATATTAATAATTGCGATACAATTATCAACGATATAGCACAGTTCTCAATTTTAGAGTTGATTTTCATATATAATGGTAGTAAATATCTATGTCAAATTATTATAACCTTTACGTTATTGAACAAAAGTAGACGAGATAAGAATTCGTTATTTTACAATAGGGCAATGCAGCATCATAGCACGTCAGCACTTTATCATCTATCATTGTCAGTGATCACTGTCTGTGTATAATTTTTAGTGAGGGCTAATAAAATAATTTACACCTATAAAACATGATGCTTTATTTGCTTTCATCATACGTATTTTCTAAACTATCCAATAACGCAAAGCCAGATGACTCACGTTAATTTTAAAGTGATTTTAACAATAACAAAATAAAAAATTGCCATTGAGCCAAACCTGACTTGGAGATTCTATAGAACAGAGTAGAATGGCCCCATAGGGTTACTGAGGTTGTAAATTTTTATAGAAACCAACTGCTGCATCTTTCTACCACAGAGCAGCCAGGGAGTTAGAACCACCAAGCTTTCTGTTAGCAGTCAATAACCACTGAACCATCTGGACACCTTTACACAAATTTTGGCTTCCAATATAGCTTTCTCTGTGATCCAAACACATTCAATGGTTTGAATCTCTTATTCCTAATAAAGTGCCTTAACATTGGAAGTATAGGAAAAAGGATTAAATTGTCCTTATTTAGGAAAAGAATGATTTTATTAAATATAAAAATGAACAGATCTAACATATTAATGTTGAATTTTGTTATTCTTAGTTATGTTAAAAGCCAAAATATCATGTTTATAAGTAATATTTAAAAAGGAAAGAATCAGATTAATTGCACAACATTTATTATTAAAATAGGCAGACCTTAATATGGGAAAATTAATTGTGCTGGGTTCATTAGAAAATTAATTGGGCTGGTTTCACTAGAGAAGTGAAACCAGTGATGTATAAGTGCATATGTTGTAGATGCATTTATGGAAGTGAGCAAGTCTAGAGCCAGGCAGGTTCCAAGCCTAGGCTAGATGTTGGGCTGGATGCTTCTCTTCATTTACGTGCTGTGACGGGTGAACCCGAGAGTGGCAGGAAGCTCACACACTGATGACTGCAGAAAGGAATGTATCCAAGGTCAGCAGCTCAGCCTTGGATGACAGAAGCGAACGAATCCAAAGTTGGCAAGTCAGCTGACAGACCGCTGATGACTCCCAGGATCAGCAATCAAGATGGCAGGCCATGGGCTCAAGTCCACCAAACAAAGGTTGATGAGCCCGTTGCAGGATGCAGACCCAGAAAAAAAACAAAACAAGCCTTTGGAAAGCATTTGCTATATTGGAAGCAGGCTACAGCCCTGAGGAATCTGCTTTTCAATTGTATCTGGGATGTACCTGAGGAAGGGTGTTGCTCTGTACCCTAATCTTACCCAATGATGAAGGCTTACAACTGAATGACTGTAATTACATTGTGTTAGGTCAGGTTCTAGGGCCTTACTGGGCATTTACTGCCAACCAACTCAGAATTCTGGCCCAGTCAAGGTGACACAAAATCTGAACTAACTCACATGGTTACAGAGTATCACATGAAACTATTTTCTAGATATTATCTAATTTGTTTCTGTAATTATTTCCAGGTATTTGTGCTTAACCCTTTATTTTTTAAAAGACAATTATTTATGTTCAAATTTCATCTTTGACAAATTATATTATCACATAGCTTTTCTATATCCAATATAAATAATTCAATATTCTGGATTTGGATATACCTTGGATCACTTCAACCCCCCCTCCCCCAAAACACAGACACACACACACACCTACATTTCTTCTATTTCTCATGTATATCACTCTTTAAGAAACCACAATTCAAATATCATCCTCTGATAATTTTGGCCAATATTGAGGAGTGAAAATTTGACCTAAAAATTAAGAGATACGTTTTTCTATATGTACATATGAAACATATCCTCAATGTGTTAATTCCAGCTATGCATTTTGGTCCACAGTGCCACAGGTTTCTTGCATGGTATGATCATTCAGTGTTTAATCTTTAGAGCTACTATTGTAATTACTGCAATGCACAATTCAGAAATTGTGTGGCTCTTTTTTGTCTCAAAGCAGTACTCTAGAATTCGGTTCTAAATAATTTGGGTCAGAGTACCTTGAGGTAAAAAGGGTATTGTATGGTTCTTAAGATGCAGTAGGAATGAATGCCAAGCATCTTCATTCCAAAGAGGCTCATGAAATCCTTTGCAGTTTAGATCTCTCTGCATTCTCTGGCCCCACACGCACATCTAGTGGGTAAAAATTACAGAAATCAGTATCTCTCACTCATGACTTAGTGTCTAAACATTAGTCATGATCCATCTTACTAATTTTTAATTATTCCTCTGTCCTGGTCTATTTGTTTCTTAATTTAGATATCATAAAGTTATTTATTCAGATGCTGACTTATGATTTGTTTCATGACAACTCTGCCATTGAACAGTCTAATCACATTTGGCTGACACAAAATGTATTATGAAGTATAATATTAGAAAATATGTTTAGTCAGATATGTTTGTGAACCACTAGCCTCAAGTAGTGAATTAGCATTGAATTTTTTATTTAGTGATGGCTGTTTAGAAGTAAAACATTATATGCATCTGTGTGTGTGTGTGTGTGTGTGTGTGGTGAGAGAGCAGAGATAGATGAAAGAGGGCAAAATGCCGATTTAAGAAAGTCCGGAAGCACCACTCTCCAAGTTCATGCCCTCATTATCTCTTCTTTCATCTCTCTATCTTTAGTCACTCTGTGTTCCAGTTTATCTTTCACACTTCTGCTGCCATGCCCTTTCTAAAATGCAAATTTGATCTTGTTTCTCTTGTGCTCAAGGTCTTTCCGGAGAAAACACAACTTTCTCAGCGGGCTTCTGGGTTTCCATTATCTAATTTCTACAAGCCTAAACTGAGCCATCCGTAGTTGACAGATTCTCCTTGGACGAGAGTGGGCTCATGGGGTTTGCTGGACACTGCTCACTCCAAGTCTGGGCTGCTGCTCTGCTGACCCATGCCTCTGCCTTCCTCATTCCCTTCCCTCCTTGGTGCACCCAAGGCATACTTCCTCTATTGGGATGATTTGAATTCTGATATCATCAACTTCTTCCATTAGGAGGTGCATTAGTTGAGGGAAAGCCTTCTGATCAAACTTGGGGCATAGAAAACGCTTCTTAATTTCCAAGAAATATTAATTTGGAAAAATTCTTGCAAAATATGTCCCTGATCAATAAAATAATTTCCCCACTCTTAGTCAATAAGCTCGACATTTCTCAAGTTGGAAAAATCAGAAAATTGGCACCAGTTGTTGACAAATATAGCCTGACAACTAGATCATTTTCTTGTCTATTGCTTTTTATTTTCAAATTTGATGTTTCATTTTTTATCTTTGACTCCTTCAAACGTTTCTTTGAACTCTACTGCCTTTTGTGAAGATAATTAATTTAAGAGGAGGCTACACTATCTCACCCTAACCATTCTCATTTCATTGGAAATTATTTTTTCTTGAATAGATAATTTATTTGTTTGGGCATGTGGGAGAAATTTTTCACAAACTCAACTAGCAACAGAGATGAATGAATGCCATGGTAGACTCTGAGTGTAGATGCAGCACATAGGGAAGGTGCAGGCGGATCATGTTTTACATCCCTTCTCTCATTAACTGTTTCCACTACTACCCAGAGCCCCACCACAGACAGGTCTGGAAATTATGTAAAAAGTAATAAGACGGTGAGTTGTGGGAAAGAACGGTAGGACAGTAAAGGAATATAAATATTTTAGAGGTCATTATGGTTGAGTAGAAGCCATCTGTCCTGAAATGATTGCTTCCTCAAGGACTTAACTTGCTTCACGAAGTTTGAGGACTTCTTGTTAATATACTCGAAAATTTTTTTTCAAAGAACTGTCTGAATTATCCATACAGAAGAAAGTCACCTCTATAGCCGATATTCTCATAACATATTTGTGTAAAGCATTAGCAGAAAAACAAACCAGCAGGAAGGAGAAGGTGAAGCCATTTGGACACTTTAGTGCATCAGGGATTTTAGAACTCACAATCATGCCTTAATGAAAACATTCCAAGAGTCCAAAGAAGATAACTTCCACTAGAGACTTCAAACTCTATAGGAACTTAATAGGGAAAAAACATCCTGTACACAGGTGCTACCTGATAGATTAAGGATGTCAAGTAAAAAAACTAAGGAATACACATAGTCCCTTTTAATTAAAAAAGAAAGAAAGAAAGAAATATCTCATTCTCTCTTCTATTTCAAGTAGATCATTTTTCCTACAACTATCAGTAAAATCCCAGCACAAACTAAATTCATTTGAATTTAAAATAACACCACACAAGGTCAGGTGCTGACACAAGAGTGTCGGGGAGCTGATGCTGAACTTGCTGATAATACTGTCACCTGGTGTATGTGTTGACATTGAGACTGATGAGAGGGCAGGCTTGGAGATATCAAAGAGGTTGGAAATAATAAAAAGTAACAGGAGGACATACGAGAGTTAAGGAAAAGCTAAAAACCCGAGAACTGTACAGTAACATAGGGCAGAGGCTTCTTACTTTTTTGACCTATTAGAGAGTTATTGCGATGCTGATATGAGGTGCACACGCACATGGAGACAAGGGACAAATTGGAGGTGGCAAGAAGTTCACCTTTGTTCACCTTAAAAACTCAGCGAAAGGAATAAAAAGGCTGGAGCTCACAATTTATTAAAGATAGTATATTGAAGAGGAGTTGTGTTAGTCACTAAGGGACTTGTTTTAAAAACAGAACCTACTAGTGGCATACAAATAACTCTGAAAAAAATGGAAATGTGAAATTGATCTAAGATTATAAAAATATTTGTATATAAATGAGAATTGATTATTCTCCTAATCCTCCAAAGTAAAAAAAAATCGTATTTATAATTTAAATCATATAGGAAAGAAGACTTTAGCTGAAGTTAATCTTCTCTTTCTAAATGAGATATTAGGGAAGAGAAAGCTTGAAATATTTTAGAAGACATCTGAAGCACTTAATACTTATTTTCATTAAATACTATATGCTAATTGAAAATTATTTTTAATGATTTATTACTGAATATCCTATAACAATTTCTATGAAAAAGCTTGCCCTATTTTGAATTCATTCATTCATTCATTCATAATAGTAAACTTTATTTTAATTCATTTCATATAAAAGAATTTCATTGATTGTGCTTAATTAGTTAAGATACTAGATTTTACTATATACAAGTGAGTTTCAAACGTTTGTACAAAAATTCCATTGTCCTTCAGGTCGAGTGATTATGTGTTGGACTTTTAACGCAAAGGTCAGAAATTCAAAATCTCCAGCAGCTCTATGGGAGAAAGACGAGACTTTCAGCTTATGAGTCACAATTAACTGGAGGCAGGGGCAGTTTTGCATTTAAGAAACAATTCACAGCACCTACATTTTTCAATATTTTATGCTAGTTTGTAAACAGGGCAGGTCAATTCACCCAATGGCACCGTAAAGGAGACACAGAGACTCCACCCCCACCCCTTTTATTGGAATTAGAAAATTACAAAATGAAAATAAATCAAATTTATCCCAATAAATGTACAGTGGGTTAAATGCTCTCAAATAGCCAGATTTTATGAAGAATTCTTTCTCGCTATAAAATGTATTTTCCAGTATGGTTGGCTTTCCTGGTGGAATAACTGCATTTAAATATATAATTTTATTTGGGGGCTCATACAACTCTTATCACAACCCATACATCCTCTATTGTTTCAAGCACATTTGTACATTTGTTGCCATCATCATTTAAAAAACCTTTTCTATCTACTAGAGCTCCTGGCATCACTTTCTTATTCCCCTGCCCCCCCCCCGCCCCCTTCCCCCCCGCTCGACCTATGAACCCTTGATAATTTATAAATTATTATTATTTTTTCATGTCTTACACTGACTGATGTCTCCCTTCACCCACTTTTCTGTTGTCAATCCCCCTGGGAGGGGGTTATAGTAGATCATTGTGATCAGTTCTCCCTTTCTCTCTCTATCGTTCCCTTACCCTCCCTGTATTGCTACTCTCAACATTGGTCCTTTGATTTATTTGTCCTGGCTTACCTGTGTTTCCAGCTCTTATCTGTATGAATGTACATCCTCTGGTCTAGCCAAATTTGTAAGGTGAAATTGGGGTCATGATAGTAGTGGGGAGGAAGGATTAAAGAACTAGAGGAAATTTGTATGTTTCATTGGTGCTATATTGCACACGGACTCTCCATGACCCTTCTGTAAGGGGTTGTTCAATTCCCTACAGATGGGCTTTGGGTCTCCACTCCACACTCCC
>NW_022111368.1:21197632-21199369 GCF_000313985.2 Echinops telfairi | reverse complement strand
ACAGGAATTGGTGTTGGATGTTGTCAAATGCTTTTTCTGCATCTATCAATATTATCATGTGGTTCTTATAATTTGTTATGTCTATGTGGAGAATAGTACTAATGGTCTTTCTTACTTTGAACCATCCCTGCATCGCTGGTATGAATCCCACTTGGTCATGATGAATTATTTGTTTTACATACTTTTGTATTCTGTTGGCCAGTATTTTGCCAAGTACTTTGCATCGATATTCATTAGGGATATAGGTCTGTAGTTCTCAATTTTTGTGGGACGCTTGCCCGCTTCAGGTTTCAGAGTTATACAGGTTTCATAGAAAGGTATCAGGAGTTTGCCGTCTTTTTCTATGTTGTGGAAGAGTTTGTGTAGGATTGGTGTCAGTTCTTCCCTGAATGCTTGGTAGAATTCTTCTGTGAAGCCATCTGGTCCAGAGGATTTTTTTGTTGGTAGTCCCTTGATAACCTTGTCTATTTCTTCTATTGCTGAGGGTCTGTTGAGATTATTGACGTCCATCTGGCATAGTCTAAGGAGGGCTTGTTTTTCCAAGAATTTGTCCATGTCTTCCAAGTTGTTCAATTCATTGGAGTACAGTCCTCTGTAGTACTGAGTAATTATCCTTTTGATTTCACTTGGGTCTATCCCCTCTTTCATCCCTCATCCTTGCTATTGAAATTTGTTTCTTCCTTTCTTTGTTTATGCTTGCCAACAGGCTGTTGATTCTGTTTATCCTTTCAAAGAACAAACTTTTAGCAGCATTAATTTTTTTTCAGTTTTCTTATTTTCCCTGAATCTCAGCCTTGATTTTTATTATTTCTTTCTTTTGCTAGTAATAGGGTTGTCCTGTTGACTCTGCTCTTGTTGCTATAACTTTTGTGCCAGCATTTCAATCATGAGTCTCTCTTCCTTTTTGATGTGTGCATGTATTGCTATGAAACTTCCTCTGATAACTGTCTTTGCTATGTCCCATAAGTTTTGGTATGCTGTGTTCTCATTCTTGTTGGATTTTAGAAATTTTCTAATTTCATCTCTGATCTGGGCCAGTACACACTCCTTTTGCATCAAAGGGTTATTCATTCACCAATTGTTTGCCCTTGTTTCCTCATCTTCCTTTTGCTGATTTCCAGCCTTATGGCATAGTGATCAGAGAGAGAGGTTTGTATAATATCAATGTGCTTACATTTATGCAGAGTCGGCTTATGCCCCAGCATGTGGTCAATCTTCAAATATGTGCCATGTGGGCTTGAAAAGAATGTGATTTTATTTGTGTTTGGGTGGAGAGCTCTGTAAATATCTAATCATCCAATTGTAGTGTTTAGATCTGTAGCCTCCATGTTGAGTTTCTTTCCCTGTGAGTTTTCCTTCTCTGAGAGAGGTGTATTGAAGTCACCTACTATAATTGTTGAGCCTGAAATTTCTTTGATCTTCTTTGGGAACATTTGATTGCTTTATTTGCGAGTCTATTGTTTGGGACATATATTTTGAAAATGCTCACAGGTTATTGGTCTATAGTTCCCATTACCATTATACAGTGTCCCTCCTTATCTCTTTTTACGGTTTGCACATTGAGATCAATTTTATCGAAAATTAGATTTGCAGCTCCTGCTTTTTTTGAATTGCTATTTCCTTAGTGTGTCTTTCTCCAGCCTTTGATTCTCAGCCTATTTTTGTCTGTAATCTTGAGATGTGTCTCCTGTAGTCAGCAGATTGATGATCCAAAGCAGTCTGCTAGCCTGAGCCTTT
>NW_022111368.1:21188085-21196914 GCF_000313985.2 Echinops telfairi | reverse complement strand
GAAGTTTTCCTCCAAGTATTCTCTCACTATTTATGCCATTGACTGCTTTTTTGTGTGTTTTCCTTTGGTAATCCAATTATTTTGATGTTGCTCCTCTTCATATCATTACATATAGCTCTGAGGTATTCTTCAACTTCTCTAATGATCTTATTTGATTTTTTTTCATGTTTCTTGAAGTCTACTTGACTGTCCTCTGGGTCACTAGTGTGGTTCTCTGCCCCCTCCAGTTGATTGGTGAAGTCCGTGAATTTGTTACTGATTTTTCTTATCTCATCCCTAAGCTCTTGTATTTCCCTTTAGTGTTTGGTCTTTATCTCCTGTACCATTTCATATTTTTTCTGTATTATTTCCCTCATTTCCTGTATGACTCCAAGCAGCATTCTGAAAAGTTCTTTCCATGGCAGATCAATATCTGATTCTTCTATTTATGTTATTAGGTTCTGGTCATCTTCTGACGTTGCCTTTTGTTTCTCCTGTTTTTTCATTGGTTCGTTGCAGCTGATTGCTGTTTGCGTTGTGTTGTTTTAGAGGAGCCTGGTGCCATTTTACGGAGAGTTGAAGAGCACTGGGCTTCCTCTGGGAGACTCATAGGAATGCTTCTTTGAACTGCCTGCAGCTAATTACACTATGGGATTGGCCTACCACTTTATCCTCTTGTGACTTCGTTTTTTACCTAGCCACCTAGTATTCTGTTGTTTAGAGGGAAAGTCTGATTGTCCTTTCAGGGAATACTGGTTGGGTTGTTGTAGACCCATGAGGAATGTGCTGCACTGGATGATCTCACAATTGGCCTTGGTTGTGTGATCCATGGGTGCTTGGGGTACCACAGAGGGTGTGCCTGGGTGTCAACTGCAACAGGAGTGCAACAAAAGGTAGGTGGGTGTGCCCACTTTGGTGTAGAGCACCGCAGATGGTGGGCGGAATGCACTGCTCAGCTAGATCTCTGCTGAGGTTCCCGCAGCAGGGTGGAGTGCTGGGGAGTGTTGGTTGAGCTGCCTTAGGCCATGTGAGGCTCTATGGCTGGTGATTGGACGTTCCCTCTGTCACATTGAACTACAGAGGATGGGAAGGAGTTCCCAGAGGCAGACTGGCAGATCTCCCCATGAAGAAGGTAGGCAGGTTTTCCCCAGCCACATTTTATGCTGCATAGGGCAGGCCAGCAGGTGGAACTTCCCCTGGAAGAAGGTGGGTGGACTTTCCCCTGCCATGTGTTACACTGCAGAGGGCATGCAGGAGGGCGGGCATGATTTCCCCCAGAGGATGGTGGGTGGGATTTCCCTCATGGAAATTGGGTGGGATTTTCCCAGCCACATGTTAAGCTGCGGAGAGTGGGCAGGTGAGATTTCCTCTGGAGCAAGGAGGGCGGGATTTCCCCAGCAGTGTGTTATGTTGCAGAGGGCATAGCTCCTGCAGCTGGGTGGGGGTCAGGTATAATTGCCCTATGCTAAGGGGAGTGGCCTGGAGGTCAGCAGTGGTGGGTGAGAGAAAAAGGAAGAGAAAAATACCAAAAAGAAAAACTGAGACTGGGGGGAAAGAGAGAAGAGAAACAAAAGTAACAATATAGCTGAGCCAGATCTCCTGACTGTGGTGCTGGAGAGGTTTAAGCCTTTCCTGGAGGTTGCTGAGACTGTGGGGTGAAAGAAAGAGACACAAAAATAACATTATAGCTGAGCTCCTATCTCCTGAATGTGGTGCTGGAGGGGTTTAAACTCTACCCAAGGTGGAGGCAAGTTGTGGCTGTGTTGAGATAAAGCCCTTGGGTCAGCCAAAGGAGCCCAGCTCTGGCTAAGACTGGCAAGGCTAAGGCTAAGCCATATTTGACCTCTACAGTGGTAAGCCAAAAGCCCATAGCTCCTCAAAACCTAGTGGATCTGTGCCTACTTATCTTTATGATGCTCCTCCTGTGACCTGGCCGTATGGAATTTCCCTCTTAGTGGCTCTACTGTGTTGATTTCTGTGGAGTCTTCTGGTATGTGTTTCTCAGTCACCATCTTGCCAGAAGTCTCATCGCCATCTTGCTGGAAGTCTTGCATTCAAATATTTTAAATAATAATCATCCTTGTCATTGCCTCACAACCATCAAGTTGATGCCAACTCATAGCAACTCTGAAGGGGAGTACTGCCCCGTGAGTGTCCCAGACTGTAACTGTTGACTAGAATTGAAAGCCTAGTCTTTCTCCAGCTGAGCACCTGGTGGTTGTGAACAGCTGATATTTTGGACAGAAAATTATTGTTTCCATGTGTTCAAGGTCCTTCAAAGTGACAGTCACAACAAAATAAAATTGACAACAAAAACAAAATTTCAAATCCCTCACTTCTCTTGCACCTGATAATTACTTTCTAAATACATCAGTTACATTAAACCTTAGCATTTCATGAATAGAGTACTAAACTTATCAAATTGAACTTTTGTGGACCTCCTCTTATATTATCTTCATGCATCTCCTTAATGGAATTCGTATTCTTTAAAGCCTGATGCCTTAGTCCACTTAGAGGTTTAGTTAGTGTACGTTGACTAGAGAAACGAAATCCAGAGACACTCATGTGTGTATGAGATAGTTTTATATCCAAGAGTAATTGTATATTAAGAAAACATCCTGGCCCAGTCCAGATCAATTCCAAAAGTTCTATATTAGCCCATAAATTCAATATTAGCCCATATATATGATACTAGTGTATAAATTATTCTACAGACTCACGCAGCACATAAAATGATGCTGAATGCAGGAAGATCACAGGCCAGTGGGTGAAAAGTCTTTTGAAAGGAACTCAGTGCTGCCTTGGCTCTACATGTGCCTCCTCCAGCTCTAGGACCCTGGCTGCCATCAGCATAGCTTCATATGGCTTGTCAGCAGGATATGAAGCATAGAAAGAGTATGGTCTTCCTCCTAGGAGAAAAAAGGGAAATTCCCAGAATCTTCCCGGTGGGTATTATCTTGTTACCTGATTGACAGGTTAGACTACACCACTGTATTTTATTTATCAAGTTGACATGAAATTATGTAACTACTGCAGAGGTGTTGCTCAAGCTGAGCTATTTCTCAACCTCGCCTACTGCTCCAAACACAGTCCACAACAGTCAAGGAGTACCGCGCCCTGCTTATGACAAGATGCTTCTTCCCCATTCCACAACTTCTTTTTCTTTTACTGGACCCAGTTGATTGTCGCATTTATAAATTAAACCCAATAACTGCATCTGTGAGGTCTCTTTATTTCATAGTCATTTATATCAACTCATATAAATATAATCTCATCATGTTAATCACTTAATCATATTTTTATATTATTAAGTAGGTCATTCAACATTTTTTTTCTGCAGAAAGACTGAAAGTTACTGGAGAAGAGACTATGTCTAACATAGATTTACATCCTTGGTCTAGTGTGGGAAAACAGTATAGCTTTCAAGAACATAGACCCTAAAGCCAAACTACCTGGTTTTGAATCCTGAATCTCCCACTTGCTACATATGTGTGACTTTTTTAGATTATTTACCAGTTTATACATCTTTAAATCAAAGACAACATTTGTACCTATCTCCTAGGTTTATTTTGAGGGAAGAATATGGGTATGTCTGTAAAGTGATTACTAAACATTACTAACACAAAGCAAGTACATTAGTGCTATTATTATTGAGTGCCACCTAGACCATTTTCTAGATTGCTCAATAAATATTTATAAAATAAAAAGTGAATTATTTTTATATCATTGTGCTGAAATTAATTTGCATATCATTCTTTCTCCTAGATTATAAACTCTTTAAAGCAGAAACTAATTATTATTATTAAACCAAGTATTATTAAACAGATATAACATATCAAACCAAGTATTATTACTCATTGTAACCACAAAGTCCCATCAGTGGCTTATAGAAGAGGGTGAAAAGCAGTTGTTTACTGCAGCTCACAACATTGTTGCTGTTGCTATTGTTACTGTTGGTGGTGGCCCTCAAGTCAGCTCTGACTCATGGTGGTTTGTGCACAACGGAAGAAACGCTGCCCAGTACTGTGCATATTTGAGCTCACAGTAGCAGCTATTGGCCAGTTCACCTCACTGAGGACCTTCAGGCCGTCACTGGCACTCTACTTACGGACATGACAGCCTTCTCTAGCAATGTATTTTTCTTGATACTTTGTTCAAAGAAAGACAAACTTAATAACATTTTTTGTGATTCTTCAGTTTTATTCTGGTTCACTTTCAGAAGTAAAGTTCCACACCCTTCCCCCTGTCTGGGGAGAAAGAAGAAATTTTCTACTGCCATAAAGTTTTTCAGGCTCAGAAATCCCCAGGGGAATTTCTACCCTGTCCTAGAGGGTCCTACTAAGTCAAAATTGACTCAATAGCAATGATTTGGGTTTTTTTGTTTTCCTTCATCTGTCACAATCTGGAAGTTCCACTGAGGCTTTTCCAATATGGGGACCATGCTGGGAGTTACTGGCATTTTGAAATACTGTGCATATAGATATCAAGAAACACCACTGTCCTCCCAATGAGACTGCTGTTTCTATGCTTGCAGCCCTGCATACACTACTAGAACTCTTACCGTTTATGGAATATGTTACTTGTACCATTTCTTATCCCTTTTCATATCGATTCTTGTACTGTTTGGAGGAACCTGAGGATAACCTGCAATTATGGAAATCATACACGTGAAAAAAGTTTACATTGTGAAAGCAGACCTTTAGCATCGTGGCCATACTTTTTAAGAGAGTTGTTATTAAGCAGGATTTTAGTATTTTATGATAAATTATTCTCTGTAAAAGTAGATAGATTGTTCTACCTTTGGATGAAAAGCTTCATATTTGTAGAGAGCTGTAGTGTTAATATGTATAGAGCACTGTGTGTGTGTAGAAATATATTTTATGCATAAAAGAAAGATAGTTCTTGGGAAACAAGAGTCAGTTGATGTAACATAGTTAAAGAACATAATATTCAACATCTTAGTTTATGGAGTAGCATCCAGGCTCTTAAGAATGCCAGAGGAGCAGCCACCTAATTTACTGATTTCTCTTGGGTCATATGCTGTAAATGAGAAGAAAGGCTATGAAAAGTCAAAGAAGAAACTAGAGAAATGAATACCCAGAAGGAAGAGTCCACATGGCCACTGTCTCTTCGAATCTGAGACCGGAAGTACCAACATGGTGCCGTGCTGCCACTACCAGTCAATCTGACCAAGGACACCTTTCTTTGAACTAAATTAAGATGTATTAATTTTCAGTTGTCTGAAATTATGTTTGCTTTTTTAATCAGCAGTCTAATTTATTTAGATTCACATGCTAAGATTTTAGAGAACTAACTAATACGTAACCTGTTGTCTCATCAACACTGTAATTGTATTATATGTACTATTATTTTTATTTGATTACATTTTCAATTTAGCTATTTGATCTTCATATTTATTTCTTATAGTATCGCATTTTCCTAAAATAATGTTTATAGGAACTATGTATCTTCCAATTCTTGGTTTCTGCAGACCAGGGTGAGAGTCCTCTCTCCTTAGACTGGCCTCTAAATTTTCATGTGCATTTATTTTATTGCAGAATATTTTGGTATTAACTCCTTTCTGACTTATTTACATTCCATACTCTTCCATATATTATACTGAGATCTTAAATAGTAGGTTGCCAGGGATCCACTTTTAAGATCTGAAGTTTGCTAGCTGCTAGTTAGTTTGGGTCATTGTCTAAAACATGTGCACTCACCATATTTTAGATGCTTTCTATTACTTTGTGGGAAGAAAAGTAGCATGAGATGAAAATATAACTTTTAGTTCTGAGAGTAACAATGTGGATTGTTTGGGTATGTGTGTGTGTGTGTGTATTGTGTGTTTGTGTGTGTATGAGAGACCTATTTTATTTTGTTCATTAAAATTTTTCTGAAAAAGTAATAAGCATACTTAGAGAATTATTCGAAATGTCAGGTTTAGTATTGTTGTAGTATTGACTCTCTGAGGGAGATTATGAGCATAATCAAGAAATGCTAACTTTGGGTTGTTAGGTGCCTTCATTTGGTCCTGACTTTTAGTAGCCTGACGTGTAACAGAATGACACAGCACCCTAAACACAAGCAGAATGACACAATTGCAAATTGAGATGACTTTTCCTATTTAAAATTCCTTGGAGCCTTGGTAGCATAGTGGTTAAACATTGAGCTGCCGATGACAAGATCGCAGTTAAAAACCACCAGCCGCTCTCTAGGAGAAAGAGGGGTCTTTGCGTTCCCATAAACAGTTGTGGGTCTGAAAACTCACAGGGGGAGTTCTACCTCAGCCTGTAGGGGGGGTGGCTATGAGTCAACATCAACTAGATGAGGTTGGGTTTGGTTTGGATGGTGTGCAAATTATGAACTACTCCCGATGAGCCATCAATTACCTCCTTCTTTTGTAGCAGGAACTGAATGCTTGGATTTATCACCCAGTCAATACTACTTCACATAGCCATCATATTTTCTTATCTGTCACATGGCAAGAAATGGGCCCAAGGGAAGGGAAGCCCTGATGAACACCCTGTGGGCCTCGTTGAAAAAAAGGAGGCAGACTGTCTTACTTTCAGGAGTTCGGTCAGCTTTCTTTCTTTACTATTTTTTATCCCTAAGTCGTTATATGAAAGAGGATAAATTGTTTTTTATATTAATCAGATGTTTCTTTGAAGAAGGATTTTCATTCTTTTGACTTTAGTATGTTAGAAGTTAGATACGTTACACAAGATTATTTAAAGCTATTAAGTTCAGACTTTCAAAGAAACTCAGAAAATGTCTCCATACTTTAATCTTATCTGAAACGGATTGTCCCCCAATTGTACTGACTATATCAAAGAATCTACCTTTTATTCTATGTTTAACCAGGAGTGGTCACCTTAAAAATTCTGGGTCTCATTGATCTCAATGATGATTGTTGTTCAGTTTCAGTTCAATCTATTCTTCAAAAGAAAAGGAAAGCATTTAAAGATAAATATACTGTAAATAGTTCAATTCTATGCACTAATTTTTGATAAAACAACAACAAAATAATCATCTCAGACTAAATGGAAAAAAAGGAAAACAATGTAGCTATGAAATGTGTGGGTATTTGAATCATCAGAATCTAGCCCCAAATGACCATGCCCGGGGAGCAGATGATTTAATGTGCTTTTAAGTATTTATTTAACAAATACCATAGTTATAAGGACCCACGTCATAAAAATGAGAATTTATACCAAAGCAGATAACAAGTTGGAGTTAATTCATCACAACTTCCTCAGAAGCCCTGGTAGGCAGTTGGCCAGGCCCAGGGCATTATCTTTTTCACTCACTGAGTCACTCCAGCTAATGGAATGGAGCCCCATGTTTGTTGTTGCCATGGAGATGTGAAATTCTCAGGCATGTCATGTTCACAGATCAGTAGCAGCAGCAGCGCTGCAGACACACAACTGTGCTGAGCCTTTGACCACCAACAAGAATTCACCCCACAGTCAGTCTGTCAGGAAGGAAGTCAGCTATGGTGAAGGGGCACTGGGGCTGGGACAGCCCGTCTGTCCTTCTTCCTTTGTCACTGAGTTGCCATTATCATGAAAATAACCTTGAATTTTCATGAATTCATTCATTCACAAACACTGTCAAAGAAGGTGCAAGAGTTCAAGAGAATCCAAAGGGTCAAAGAGAGGACTAGTTTTAAATCTGTGCCTATTGAACCTGGAAATGACATCGTCTGTTAGATATAATCTTATTCTTACCATAGCAAATCACATCGTGCTGACTGGCACCAATGTCCAAGGCAATTCAGCCCCATGAAAGGTTACAGGGAGCAAAAGGGTTAGGGTCTTTGTGGCACCACTCTGAGAGAGAGACACAGACATGCGTGGGAATATTCTACAAAGAATGCATTTCTCCCCCAAGTGAGGTTGGAGCTGGGGGTGGGGTTGGGGGTGGGGGCGGATCCTGCCAGCAATTTAGAAAGAGAATGGCAAGTCTATGCTGTAGATTATATACACTCTTCCAACCAATGTCACAGACATGAAGCTTTTAAGATCTGAAATGTTTGAAAAAGTCACAGGTATTGTGCAAGGTGCTCTAATTTATAAGAATATGAGAAATGATATAATAAGACAAAATACATCTTTAGGAATATGCTTTTGCCAGTTGTAAATGTGTTTATATTTAATTACTTACAATTTTTCATGAAACCCAAAAATTCACAAGTGTATTAGGCAAATTGAAAAACACTTCTTGTAAGTGTTCACTTATATTGTCCCATATAGAATTTGCGGTTAATTAGAACAATAGACCTCTGTATTTCCTCCGGTTTTCTTTTATGCTGAGCATGTATATCTGGTCCCACACATGGGCATCTGAAAATATCAACACATCACCACACTACAGGGAAATTGCTGGGGAATTTAGCAGGAGTAGGTAATTCAAGGCAGGAAACCAAAAGCTAAGCCAAGAATTCTTGAATTAGGACTTTAGTCTTGTCACCGGTTTTCTGTGTGCATGGGGTAGGTAGGGAGCTTTGTAGGGGTACTCCTTAATTATTTCTATTTCGTTCCTAATCCAGCAGTTTAACAAAAACATTATGTGACCAAACTTGATCAGTATTTAAAGTTTGAATGGCCTTATTCTACTTCAGGTCTCTGAATTGCAATTATAATCTGAGAGCAAGTCTGTGGGGAGGGAGCCCTTCTTACTTATCCAGCTTTGTTCTCTGTCTACTTGGGCCATGTGGATCAAGAAAAAGTTATATTGTATGTTGAAATAATACAGACTCGTAACATTTCACTGTGGGTCTGATTGTTTTATTTTGGCAAAATGACACTGAATAGCTCATTTGAAAAAACAAACAAACAAAAAAGGACATTA
>NW_022111368.1:21173496-21187762 GCF_000313985.2 Echinops telfairi | reverse complement strand
TGCATTCATCACCACAATCAATTTTGGGACATTTTCTTTTTTTTGTACTCACTATGATTATCTCCTCATCTCACGTCTACCTACTGTGTTATATAACCTAAAACACTCTTAACCCAGCTGCTGCCTCTATAGATTTACTTCTCCCGGATTTCAGATAGAGGAAAAATATACAAAAATGAAAACTCAGACATTATTTTTTGCCTTATCCTCTCAGGGCATAACATTCAGGTCACCGAAATACAGAGAGATGGTCTCAAATGAAGCAACAAGGCAAAGAGGAGACAATCAGGAGAAGGCAGACTAGACACACTTAGAAGGGTATTATCAACTCCTGAGTTGAGCCGACACGGTTGGAGGGCACATGGCAACGAAGCTGTTAGAAGAAAAAGGAATGCAGGGCATTATGCCTGATAGAAACATGGACCCAGATATATAAGGGAAAATGAAGGAAGATCTTGAATCTGTATCAGGAGATAGCCCAAATGCAAGGGGTGCGGGTGCGGGGTGGCAGGGGACGCTTGCCTAGAGCAGTGTCAGATACCGACTCCTGAAGTCCATCTTATTGCTGAAAACAGAACACAACAATAACAGTGCCGTTTATTCCACTTAAATCCATGGAGGGTTGATAATATCAGTGTATAATTATATTCCAGAGGGTTTTCAATGTATGATTTTTGTTGTTGTTGGGGAGTAGATTAGCACCTCTGGATGGGCTCCTGTTAACTCCCAGCAAACAGTGAATTGCTCAAGTCATTTGCACCACCCAGTGATATCACAGGGTTAAGAAGGCGAAAAAATCATTTAAATTGGGAAAAAGGCAGTTCTTGATTTTGTTTTCCCTCCACCACCGTCTGCTCTACTGGACTGATGGAACTTACTCTAGAAGAAGAAGAGATGGACACCACACACAGGGATCTGAAGACGTTCTTCAGAATCCAAGTGGCAGGACAGTTTTGCTGGTCCAATTTGTCATCCACGTCTGAGGGAGCTCACGGCCCCCAGGCCATATAAAAATCTAATTGACACTGTGTGCACTGAGTGCCCTTTTCTCCACCGTCCACAATCCCTGTGAATCAGCCACCTGCCCAGACCTGTCCACAGTGAGCAGAACTTCTCAGACTCAACTTGTCTGCCACAAATATGTTGAAGATAGGTAGGGCATTGAGGGCAATGCAGAATCCACATCTAATATGGGCTAGAATTTGTTCATTTAAATAACATTCTAAAACAGTAAGTTGCCAATCAGACAAACAAAAGAATCCATTTCTTTCTTGACTTCCATGCCTTCTCTCTTACTTCTTTCCCCGTTCCCTCTCTCTGGGTCTGCTGTGGAGACTTTTTATTTAGTATTTCATGTCAAGCTCCCATGGGCACAGATACATTACAGGGTGACTCGAGGTACCTAGCATCCCATTCTGCGCTTGTGAGCAAAGGCAATCATTTGCCTGCATTCTAGTTTCCCTGTGTCCACACCTCTGCTGGCACAGGGGACGGCAGCAGTGTCGGGGCAGGGGCAGGAGGGTGGGCAGCTGAGAACTCATTTTGGGGAGATGGGTGAGTATCAGAGATGGAACTGAATATGAACAGAGGCTCATGCTGTCTAATGCAGTCTCTAATCTATCACTGAACATCACTTATGAAACATGAATTCAAAGATAAACTTATAAGAAATGCATGATGGTATCCATAGCATGTTGAATGAAATGCTGAGCACTTTCTCTCTACTGTGCCCACCAAGCTTGGGAGGCCGTCTACCCAGAAGAGAAGTCATGCTAGGTAGTTGCTGTTACTTTTCAGAATTGAAAAAAAGTTCTCCTCCTATTTTGAAAAACAAAACCAAACAAACAAAAACCAGAATAAATAAACCCAATATTCTTTATTTAAATTGTTTTTGATAACTCTGGGATGTTCTAAGTTTCCCAGTTTGTTCTTCTGCTAATATACTTAAAGATATACGAGTAATGTATATATTAGATAAAAGTAATGTTGTCTGATGGAGGTACAATGTTTATAATACCCATTTGATCAAATTATTCAGAAGTCATAGTGCTTTAAAACCAGTTAGCACCTTGAGGGTGTCACCTGCCATCATTCACATTATTAGGCATTATTCTTTATCCTTTGTGAATCAGATCAACTCCACCCACCCTACAACCGCAAATTTTAAAAGGAAGTTGTCAAAAATAATCGTTCCTTATTAATATTTACTAGGAGCACTTCTGCTCTCATACACAGATTAACATAAAACAATTTCTCAAATATTTTAGATGGATACTCTGCATCTGCTTCACCTGTGCTTTGGTGCAAAATTATACCAATATAAATGCTGGCCCTAAGATTCTTTTTGATACTAGACATTTTATTTCTTGTCTTAATATATGTATTTGTTATTAAACTTCCATTTGCCAAGAGTAGAAATTTTCCCTGACTACTCTTATCCTGACTCTTAAAAATTAAATACAATTTTGAATGGCTATCAAACTCTTTCATTGATATAAATGCCTTAATTTCTTCAGAGAAATGTTGTTTTACAACTCTAACATTTAGGCCCTATCCATTATTATTATTTTTAAATTATTTCCTGTGTATGATGGAATATTACTGTCAAAACACATTCCTTGGTCCTGAAACAACTCAGATATTTCACATTTTATAATAATAAAGAAATGAAGTCTTAATGAGTCTCATCAAATAAGCTTTTTACCTAAGCAAGGACAATTACACTGATAAGCTGTCTGGTGGCTGTGTTTTTTATATTTCTTAGTACCCACTCTGCCTGGTTATACATTCTCTACCATTGTACCATTGCAATTTATTTGTATCATTGCAATTTTTTTTTGTACCATTGTAATTTATTATTTGGGGTTCTTCAAGGCAGTTTGATGCTTAAGAGCATCTGTGAAAATAAATAACCTTATGCATTAAATATTTGACATCATACAGGTAGATAATAGACATCACCTAGTTGGAAATAATAGAAAGCAAAAACAAAACATTCCTGAATTTAGAGAGCAGTTGAAGGAGGCTGTGGATGAGAACAAAAGATGATATAAGAATATGTTAAAATATTGCTATAAACGCACAGGAACCTTTATTTTAAAATATATCAAAATGTGAACTTATGTTTCTCATGAATCCTCATCTCCATCTACAGACTTCTAAAGGTAGCGTGCCCTTCTCTCCAACCCTTCCCGGAACAACACTGCTTTATTTCATTCACATCACACCCAAGTGGCAGCTTTGGCATCGCCAAGGGGTTCAAATCAGGTTCCGTTTCAATGTTCTTTGTTTCAGAGTTTCAGGCACAAAAGAAGTCTCAAGGCTGCAGAGTGGATAGGGCAAGATTTCCCAAGGAAACTCCTATAGGATGGGCCTTGTTGTCCTCGAAAAATGAGCGGGTACATTGTGATGATGGGGGAAAAAATCCTTTAAAATAATTTTCCTGAAGTTTTCAGTTTTCTCAAAACTTCTCCCTAACTCTCCCCATCCTCGTCCTGTGTTCTTCAAGACAGCCTGTCCAGATGGCCTGTGTCTGAGCTGGCCTCCCTCGACCTTGCGTTTAACTGATGCAGCGCTTTTTCTCTTAGCCAACTGTTTGATTGGGGTCTTGTCTCTGAAGGCCTCCTGATGAAACGAAAAGGTGTATTACTGAGAGAATTTTCTACAGCAACCACTTTCCACAGGGTCATATTTAAAAGTGTTTTGTTTGGAACAGACCCATGAATGTCTGAATTAGAACCCCTCGTACAAATATGTTTTCAGTAGTTTGACTGAGCATAGGGAACTTTCTGACTAGTATTTCTGCATCTTGTTTTACCTTGTTTAGATCCATGATTCCCCCTGGCTCCAGAAGTTCAGTATACAATGTGTGGCTGATCATGTCACTGCTCTGCTCAGTTCCCTGAGCAGAGCCCCGCTGCCTGCGGCACCTTCCTCAGGTCCCACTCACTGGCTGACCACTTAGATGACCATGATTAAAACACATCTATCAGTCGCTGTTACATCAATGCTGGCTCATGACCATAGAACTCTACTGATTATTTTCCAAATCTTGCTCATTCCGCCCTCATTGTCATCATCATTATTACTAAGCTAGCCAATCCCCCTGCTGCACCACAAGAACCTCCCATTGGTCTTGCTCTCTTTTGGTGAGAGTAACAGAAGCTAGAGCTAGAGGGACCATGCTTAGTAATTTACAGGATCGTAGCTGACCTGAATCTGAATCCAAGTCTCATCATTCAGGAAGTGTGATGCCCTTGGAATGCTCCAAGACTTTGATTATGTGTTATCATTATTAAATATTTTACAAGCTCCGTATGGCTCATCTTCCTCAATACAATATATCTTACAACAGTGATAGCATTTAAGTACCAATCCCTACGCCTGTCCATCCTTCTTCAAGACTCCTCTCCGTTCTCTGTCTGAGCTAGCCTCCTCTGGCTCTTGACACGCTCTTGGGCCAAAGGTTGTCTCTGCCACAGGCGTGACCATGGGCTACTTATTGAGGTTCTTTGTCTCAACATCTTCATCCAACTAACAACAACAACAAAACCCAACTAAACCCCACTGTTATAAAGTTGCTTTAAATTCATAGCAAAAATGAGGGTAGAACCATGACTTAACCCATAGGGTTCTGAGAATGAATTAACTGATACAGAAGAATAGCCTAGAACAGCATTTGGGACACTAAACACATAATAAGCACATAATGATTCCTATGATATTCCTGTGAATATGTTTACCATTGTATATTGTACTATTGTTATTACAACATATTATCATTGCCTCTTTATATGTATGCAGTCATCATTGAATTCTATTCTGCTTAAATGTTAGACCTGTGCTTGATTCATTCTTTTATCTTTTGGCATTCAATACATTTGAATAATGAATTTGTCCAATAAAATTGCTAAATTTTAAATATAATGAAATATGGTAAACCTATTACTGATTAAAATTTAATTAATTTATAACATTTTGTAGTGCTTTAAACCTCAGCTAGTAACACCATAGTAAGTTATAATTCATTTTAGTTTGCTTATAATAATGACAATATCATATGTTACATTAAGTCCACAAGCATCTGTTTTAGATTATTGGTGGCAACTATGAGTAAGCTAATGCTTTTTCAAAATTTAGTGGAGGATATTTTTTAAATACATGGTAATGGCTAATGCCTTCATGGAAATTCTATATGTATCCCTATGATTGATAAGCTAGTATGTAGCAGATTAGAAAATTTAATAGTCAGAGTCAATTTGTAGATGTCTTTCAATTACATGATAAGATAACAGCAACAATTAATGTCTTTATTTATTTGCTTCTTTAATTGCAAGTAAAATGGGAGTAATATATTACAAGATAAAAAGGCATATAATAAAATTCTTGTATCTACTATATTTATCTGGGTTACAAATTTTTCTTATGCTTTCAATAATATTGTATTGAATTATTACTGTCATTTAATCAATAATGGTTAACAAGTAAATTTATCCTATGACATTAAAGGAATATTTAAAGAAATGAGAGAATCATCTTTCAAATTAAATATATTTTTTTCCTAATTGTCTCCTGAGAGTATGCAAAGCCTACCATTGCCCTGGTGGTGCTGCCAGGTAAGCATGGAAATGCACCCATTCAAACCCACCAGCTCTGGTGAAGTAAACATCGAGACTGTGTGCTCTTGTAAAGATTGGCAGTCTCGGAAACCTTAGACTGGATCCCTGAGCATCAGAGTGGACTAAATGGTGGTGGGTTTTAAGATGTTTTATTTTACTATTCCTTTGGGTAGCTTTTTTTTGGTTTTACATAATTACTTTTATTCTATGTTAGGTTCACAGTTTTAGGATCTTTTATATATCACCAATGTTCGCTAAAACATTTAAGTGGACAGTTAAACTAGTTAAATTATTAATTTAGTTTTTTCTTTTCTCAGCGGCCGCGCGGGTCTCATGTTATTCTAATTTAGTTGTTTTCTTACATTAGTTTCTAACTATCAAGTAGTCAATTATATAGCTTATCTATCAATACTAGCTAAAAGTACTTTTCTGTTCTTAAGTTATTTCCTTCACAGAGCCTCTCTATATAATTCTGAGGCTTTGTAAATATTTTCAGAAACAGACAGCTTCAGCTTTCTCCCAGGAAGCAGTTGGTGGATTTGAACCATCCACCTGCAAATTAGTAGCTGAATGTCTAATCCACAACACAAGGGCTCCTTAATTATTCCCTTAGGGTGCCACAGAGGGATATTGTTTGGTTCACCACAGTTCTATGTGACTTTAAATAGTGCCCAAGGATGTGAAAGAGGTAAAAGGCTTCGCATTTTGTTTATTAAAATAACTAGTCGGTGAGTCCCAACTTTCTAGCCATACACAATCTATATTCTGGTCAATAATTTTAAAAAACAAATCAAATGAAATGGATTAAAGTCAAAGCAGAGTATTTGAGTTTTAAAATTTTAACTGAAAACTGTCTAGATTGGTATGGGTTAATTTTAAATTAAATCAAATTAGGTTAATTTTGTTTTCTCCATTCATAATATAGCTGAAATTTGCACTTCTGAAACCAGAAAGTAGAAAAAATTACCTATTCACATTATTTTTGTTGGAAGGTACCTGTCATTAGCTGGTTCCATAAAGAAACAAAATAAGAAAAAAATTAAAGCATGTATATGTATATGTGTATGCATATGTATATGTATATATGTGTGTGTGTGTGTATAGACTCTGCTCTATGTATATATTGAAAATGAGATATCCCATCATCCTTTTCCTTTGTAGATCAGTTCGCAGATTTGTAAGTTGTTATACATCTTTCAATGAATAAATATTTGATTTATTAATAAGTCTGTGATTTAAAAGATATATAGAAATGTATATTATATATGTATATGGATAAATCTATACCCATATCCATCTGTGTGTGTGTGTGTGTGTGTGTGTGTGTGTATGAGAGTCAGAGAGAAATTTATCCTCAGGAAATGTCTCACTTAGTTGTAGAGGCTGCAAGTCTCACGTCTGTGGGTCAGATATCAGCTGGGGATTCTAGGAACTCACATAGTTGCTGGGATTGAGCATAGGATTGGTGGGTCGGAGAACATGTTGTTGGCTCATAGGCTGTCAAGGCCAACTCATTCTAAGAGTTGCCTCAAGTCCTAAGAATGGAGATCAGATGATAATTCTTTATTTTGTTCAATGTACTTTTATTAATCATCATTTGACTGGAAAATGAAATACACTGTAACTTAGAAATATGTACCTTTCACAATCTGTATTGCAATTACTTTAGGTGAATTTAGTCGCTTTATGCTACCAATGATATTATAGGAGCCACACTAAGTGCCATGTTTAACCAGAAAACAAATAAATGTCATTTAACTACAAAGATTAGGATAGGAGCGCTTGTGGTAGAATGAGCTATGCCCTGAACTGCTAACCACAAAGACAGTGGTTCAAACTCACCAGTCATTGACTCTACAGGAGGAAGACGAAGTCATGTACCCCCATAAAGATTCAAAGTCTCTGCAACTCAAAGGGTAATTCTAACCTGTCCAGGAGAGTTGCTGTGGGTGGAACGGCCTCGATGACAGTGAGTGAATGATAAATAGGAGAAGGCTTTATGAATCATGTTGTACTGTGAAGTTGTCTTAAACAACTCTTAGTTCAATGGCAAGAAATATACATCTGGTACTGGTACTATGATAGGCCATATAATAACACTGTGATTAAAAAGTATTTATATGATGCTGTACTAGGCTGGGTTGATTAGAAAACCAAATCCAGGGATGTTCATATGTGTGTAAGAGAGAGCTTCATATCAAAGAGCAATTGCATATTGAGGAAACATCCCTGCCCAGTCCAGTTTGAGTCCATAAGTCCAGCAGCCTGTATGTCTGATACAAGTCCATAAATTCCTCTTTACAGTCATGCAGCACATGCAACGATGCTGAAAGCAGGGAGATCACAGGCCAGTGGGTGGATCTAATGGTGGTAGACACATCTCCAGCCATCAGCATGGCTCCATGTGGCTTGTCAACAGGAAAGTGAAGTAGAGAGTGTGTGTGGCCGGCCTCCCAGGAGAAAGAGAGGAAGTTCCCAGAATCCTCATGAGAAGGCTGCACCCACAAGGAGCATCATCAGACTGTGACCTGGTTGACAGGCTAGACTCCACCCCTTCTCTTAATATACTCAAGTTGACACAAGATCTTGTAACTATCACAGATGCCTAAATGGATTATGATTGAAGCAGATCTGATTGAATGAAGTTATGTTAGAAAAAGTCTTGCTATTTAAAATAAATCAGTGAAGTTTATGATGTGTTTTTTTTGTTCATCAGAAAAATGTTACATGTAAATTTAACCCCCAAAATAAAGATTTTAAGTGGAAATAAATGCCCTCATTCAAGCATATCACTTTTTAACTATCTAACAGCAAAATTATTTATTTCCATCATAACTCAGCTAAAATATACTTTCTATACTAATAGAATTTCAGTGATTCTGATTTATATAATATTATCTTTGGGCCCATTAGTTTCTCCATTTTTTTAGTTTCTCCATTTTCTTAAATGTATACTCTCTGACTATCTAGCAGAATTCCCACTGATAGAAATTGTTTTGTTTTGGGAAGCTTGGGGTGCAGGAAAATGGACCACAAATTATTTAATAAACTAGGTAAGGTCAAATTACTTTCTGACATAATCAGATTTGTTAATGAACAAGCAGGGCTGCTTATTAAATGGTAAAAACCTCCCATATCTGCAGTGCTATAACAATCCAACCCATTCTCTGACAAAAGAGCCTAAGATAATATTTAAAACACAGTAGTATCTTTTTCTCTAAATGCTCTTCTCTTTCTTAGTGTTGTAAAATATCCCCATGTTGACTTACTGCACATTGATTTTAATAGTTTTTCTCTACAGAGCAATATGAATATCATTGGAAATTGTATAATACAATTTTCTACCCCTGAAAAGCTATAGAAAACTTCACATTTTATACTGACATGTACCCCATCAATAATAGAGTTTTTATATCTTATTTGTAGCTATTGATCTCAACAGCATAATGAAAAATTGATTGCAGTGAAGTGCACTATTTCTTACGTATAAATTTCAGTGTCAAATTATTTTTATCTATGCTTCCCATTTATACATGAGACATATATTTATATATGTTTACGTTCACAAAACTCTACCGCTATAAATTAGATATGACAATAATCCACTCAGTCAATGGAAACCAGATTTCTCTCACTAAAATATGATTCCAAAATTAAATACTCTAGTTTCATACTAGTTTCATTTCTTCATTATAAAGAGAATTAATGTCTCGATATATGGTATCACCTTCCTATGCAATTTAGCGATTTAAAATAAGGTCTTAAATCTTCTGGGGATAGAATATATGCACACACACACATGCACACAACCTGCAAAACATGTACTCAGAAATCCATGTATTTACTTCGTAGTTCATATGACACTATAAATGAGCTACCTGCTCTTTGTTATCTCTTGAGACCTTATTATTTTAGAAGAACTCTTCTGCTAGGAAAATCTGCAGTTAGAAGTCTGACAAATGTGTGAGCAGCAGCATCTCTGCTCATCACGGTGAGACCCAGGTCCAGTATCACAGACACGGAATGAATTAACTCAGAAATCTCTAAATCTAAACAAGCTAACTTTACAACGTTTCTAACCACAGTCATGAACAACCCTGTACTTTTCCAGGAAGCAAGCGGTTCAGAAGATGTCACCTTTTACTTGTATTAATCGATCAATTATTATATCATTTGGATTGAAACTATCAGTGAAATCTTTTTATACCTTATCTCCTAGATGTACATTTTAAAAATATGAATGTATTGTTTATTTAAATGTGTTCCTCTCAGAAAGTAAAATATAGGATACATATTTTCCTTTGGATGAACTCTTTCCAGGATTCCTAAGGAGCCTGGGGCGGCTCAATGGCTGTAACTGCCAGAGGGAGAAAGAAATGCCACCTGGTTTGGGGGCACCTGACAGCAACAATAACAATAATCATATGGTCAGATGGCGGCCTTTAGAGGAAGTTACTTTAATAAGCTACCCTCACATTCTTTGATAACTCATATTTTAAAATAATTTTTCCAGTTTTAACTTTTTTCCAATCAATCTAACACGTCTTTGAGTCAATGACAGCCATCTAGATGTGCACTTGGAGATGAGTAGTACTCACCGTTAGTGGTTAAACAGGTTTTTTTGAGATATAATTTTCATTCCCAAACTACACCAAGTAAAGTGGTATAACACAGCACATTCACTACCTTCACGCTAATTCTCCCTCCCAGTGGCCCTGCAGCACCGCGGAGAACTGTCCCTGTGGGTTCTAAGTGTGTAACTTGTTAACGGAGGAGAAAGCCTCACCTTTCTCCTGCAGGGCAGCTGGTGGTTATGAACCATGCACTTGGGGGTTAACAACTCAACTTGTAACCACGAAGCCATCAGGGCTTGTAACTAAAGTAATATAATTCACAGAGTTGTGCAGCCAACCCTGCTATCTAATTCCAGATTATTTTTAACACCCACCGAAGAAATCACAAAGCCATTAACTGACGTTTGCTGCCTAATTATACCCACCCCTCCTCTTTCAGCCCCAACACGGTACTAGAAACAACTAAACCATATCTGTGTCTGTTGGTATTCCGATTTTGTACACTACGTAGAAATGTAATCGTACAACATACAGCTGTCAGATCCTGGACTTTTCCACTTGGAATAATGTTTCCCAGGCCCATCCAGGCTGCGTCAGGTATCAGCACTTCCTTTCCATGACCCAGTCACGATCTGAGGTACAGGTAGGCCACAGTTCATTGATATAGTCACCATCGATGTACATTTTTGTTGCTTTCATCTTTTGACTATTATTTTAAAAAATGCTGCTGTAAACTTTGTTTATGTGAACATATATTTTCATATTGGGGGGTATGTACTTGGTGGAATTGTTGGGCCATGCGTAGCTCCAAGTTTAATCGTTTGAGGGACTGTTACGTTCTTTTCAAACTTGAACACGCCATTGACATTTCCAAACAATAGCCCAATATTTACACCAGTAGGCTTGTAGCTTTATATTTGCATGGCTTTGGAATGCATATCTATCCTTCATGGCTAATGTGCAGATCATCTTCTTATATGTTTATTTTCTTTGGAGAAATGTCTTTACAAATGTCTCCCAGGTTTTAAATTGGGGTTGCTCCCGTTCCATCGTTGAATTATAAGCGTTCTTTATATAGTCTGGATACTAGTCCCTTATCAGATATAGGACTTTCCAATAGCTTCTCTCAAAGTTCTATTCTTTGAGCTTAGACTCAGTGAAGCTTTAAATGTGTACTATCAAAAGGCATGCCATTCACAGTCAGAGCAGGTATGGTAAACTCAGGAATCTTCTGCCTGTATTTTAAAGGGGTGACTGTAAAATGACTTCAGGTGAGGATGTGAAATGGAAGTGCAGCACAGACTGATCCAGGATGGATTCTTGTTGTAGTATTCTAATTTTCCATTTACTTATCAAAAGCTTCCGAAAACCATCAAGTGTCAAAGTCAGTAGCATTTTTGACAAAAAAAAGAAACAAGTAAGATCTTGGGAAAGGTGTAAGTAAATGAACTGGAGAGCAAAATGTGCTGTATTAAAAGCAATATCTTCAGAAGGAGGCCAAAGTGCTATAGCAACCGAGAATGAGTAAACTAGCAGATTGAACTCAAGGGAAGTCCTAATTGTAACACTTTGCTGTAGACAGATGGGGCCCCGGAAGGTAGCTTGCAGTCAAAACAGAGTACCAAACACCGGAATAACTCGTATAAAGAGTGGATGGGATCAAAATCATATAAAAAGATTATGATTTTAGAAGACAATCTAAATAAAGGTCCCTCAGCTGTGAAAGGTTGGAAGCAACAATTACTTTCTCTTTGTAAATGTTATGGTGCTGACATTGACGGTCCGGTTGAAAACCAGCAGCATTTACTGCTTCAGGGCGCCCTGTGCTCCGTGAAAATGGCCCTTCTGCTGCGGTAAAGGAGAGGGAAACACACTAGAAGTCATAACTGCACAGAGGTGGAGAGCGTCAGTCATTCAACAAGTGGTTAATGGAAAAATTATGTGTTGGGAATTTTGCTGAATGCTGGGGACAAATTGCTAATCAAGACACAGCCTGTGACGTCTGGTAACGGACAGCTTAGAGGAGAAATGATGAAGAAAAGCTTAATTTCATACAGCAAAAGTTCAGATCCAGGGCATGGCTCTTCGGTTGTTTTGAATTGCAGTGTGATTCTATACAGGGAGTATGCTGGGGCACATGTGGAGGGCAAAGAGAAGTGTCTCCCTAGAAGGTACATTGCTTAGGTCTTTTGCGATGGGCTTTTAGTTCTCCTTGCAAGTCAACTCGGCATAGGCATACATTCCGACACTTGGTTAGAGACTACGTGGAGGCAGGGAAAGGAAGGGCGACGAAGAAAGTGGCTTTTCCTTTCTGTAATGGCTCCCCCATTCACGCTGACATCAAGGAAAGCGCTCAGATCCCGAAGCCGCACCACCTTGATTGAAATCTCACTCTGCCACCTTAGCCGATGTGAGACCTTTAGCAAGTTCCTAAATGTCTTTGGACCATAATAATCTCATTTGTAAATAAAGGAGTTTGAAAAATAGTACCGATATTATACAGCTGCTCAAATGGGTCGGAAGTCAATAGTCTTGAAAAGTTTCAGGCTGGAAACTAGCTGATCGTGTTTAAACCCGAGCTTACCTCTAGAGCGGAACTATAGAGCTCTGGATGTCTGGAGTCATTGCGTTTCGAGCAGTTCTACAGACTGATGCTTCAACTGCATTTCCCTTCCCTCCCCCAAATCACTAGCCTGCTTATATGACGGAATGTGTGCATATGAATGTTTGTGTGTGTGTTGTGCGTACGTGAAGGGGGCTAAGGAATTTGATGGGTTTTTGTTGCCTGGCTGGCAAGGCAGAGAATCCTCTACGGGAACTTTAGGGAAGAGGGAGGAGCCCCGCGGTTGTCTCGAACAATTGTGCAGTGACACATGCAGTGAAATATTCTCCTTTCATTCCACGAGGAGGTCTTCCCAGCTCACTTTATCGTGACTGTGTTTGACCTTCGTCCTTGCAATTTATGAACAAGCTGGAATTTTCTAACTTGTTTACTTTTGCATCGTCTCTCTTTCCACATGAGCATATGGATTCTGTGCCCATGGTGTAGAGTCCAGGATTATCACCATACACAACCCATTGTAAGTGGGTGACACATATTTTCAGGATGAATTAATATGCAAGAACATTCTACTGATGATGGAGGAATTCTAGCTTTGAGCCTGCTTTCTGGATGGGAAGAAGATACGAAAATATGTACCTACTTAAAGATGCAATCAGGAAAAACCAGCATGGCCCTATTGTTCTGGCAGACACCAACACTCTCAGTTGCCCAAGACTCATATATTACTCACTGCACACATGATAATTCTGTTTTTATTCTTTCTTTCCTTATTTTGGATTGACTCTTGTAACATCTGGAACAATATAGAGGCAACTTTTGTTATGCTAGGGAAATGTATAGCTCAGATGTTTGGATCAACATGTCCCAGCTAGAATACGCCTCTCCTTCTGTGTGGATAGGTTTAGTGCTGACGGCACTTTCCAGAACATTAACTTTACTGCTCAGTGGCTAAGTTCACATTGGCATTCAAATATCCAAGTGTTTTCTTTGACTTTTCCTTATAAGACAAAAAGAACAAAAATGTCAAAACAAGGTAATTTCTCACAAGATTTCTTTTATATTCATGATTTTTAAGGTTGAACACAGATAGCATTTTCCCTTTGTTTCTTTTAATAGTTTGAAATATCAATTTCACTCAAAATTTTAAAAAAATACCCAATGAAAACATATTACATACAAATGCTCATAAAAATTATTAGAAATTTTACTTCCAGTTACAATGAAAGCCTTAACTGACTGTCTCTTGGATCAAGCTCTTATGTTTATTATGATTAATAATTGTTCCAAACAGAAGAGAGAAAGAAAAAAAAAGGCAGTTGAGTTCTAGGCATTTCCTATCCACTACAAATCTGGTTTTCCAGTTGTGGGAGGCAGATGCTATCATCAGCCCCATTTTACAGAAATAGAAACTAAGTCAAAAAATTAATTTATCTGCTTGAGATTATTTCTCTATTTATTATAACATAAATTCACAGGCACAATAACCCTGAAAGTCTATGATCAATTTTTTT
>NW_022111368.1:21171627-21172884 GCF_000313985.2 Echinops telfairi | reverse complement strand
GGGGGGTTAAAGAGAATCAAATTGATAGGTTTTTCTCCTGGACACATGACCAGCACAGGGACTTGTTAGAAGAAAGTTTCCAGGAAATTGAAACTACACTGGTGAGACAAAGGCCAGAATGATTACACCGAAGGGTTTTCTTTCCTTGTCTGTTTCATCATGGCAATGCAGGGCTCATTCTTCAAGTGCTAGTCTCTGGGTTTGTACTCAGAAACATTTCCATGTGCTATCAGCCCTGATCCTTTCTCCTTCTGACTTCTGTTCATTCCCCAAATGGAAAGAACGCTTAAAAAGAACATGCTTTAAGTCTCTGAAAGGAGCAAAAACTCATTTTTGACAAAGCGTAAATTGAAGAGTTCAGAATTTTTCAGGAAAGGCTAAAGAGATGGAAACACTCCCTGAAGACAAGTATAGACCCCGTTGGAAGGAAGGTAAAGAAACAATAACTTCACATTTTGATATCTTTGTTTAATAATGTTTTTACTATTTTATAGCAATATATGTTTTACTTACCCTCATTTAGCTGGTAGGTTGGTGCACTTGGATGTTAACTTTGGGTCTATCTAAATGTGAAACATTACCTTGATGTCTGGCCTCTGTTCCTATTCAGTTCATCTTTTCAACAAGTCCTTGTTAGCCAGAGCTTTGTTTAATTTAGAAAGTAGGCTGTTTAGCAACAGATTGAGTTGCACTAAGGAGCCTTGAGGGACACTGTTAAGTATTGGACTATTAACCCAAAGGTCAGCGGTTCAAAACCATCAGCGATTCTGTCGGAGAGCGATAAGATTACCAGTCTGCAGGGGGTCCTTAGGGGATGGAATCAGGACCCTGGTGGGGCTGTGTGTTAGGTCAGGACAGCATTTCGAGTCCATCGGTGAGTGTGGTTTGGGTGTCAGGTTTGCAAGATCTGCCCCAGTTATCCTCTGGATTCCTATGAGCCTGTCTGGCTTTTCACAAGAAGTTCTGTCCCTCATCCAGCGCTCTACTGCCAGTGGCCTCAGAAGTTATTCTTATATTTATTTTCAGGTAAACTATCCTCTCTCTCCAGTCTCAGCACACACACCTGCACTAGTAGGTTAGCACTATTCCTCTCACTCATGCCGTCAAAGGTATTGAGTTATACATCTCTATAAACCAGAATTGGACGTTCTTTCCAATTGCAATTAAAGTATGTAACGCTATCCAACTTTGCCAGGAACGAAAATGTGACAGTTCTTCCAGACTCCTAGGAATCCTGTAGTTCAACTAAGGCTGTAG
>NW_022111368.1:21134795-21170180 GCF_000313985.2 Echinops telfairi | reverse complement strand
TCTCCAGAGATCTACCCATTCAGATGCAGGAAAACATCAACAAACTAACGAGCAAACAAACAACACACAAGAACTAGCAAGAATAACAGAACAAAGTAGACAAAACTCGTCATTGAAAAGAAAGCAGAAAATATCCAAAACCAAGGAATCACAAAATGGATCCCAAGGGTGATCAAGGGATAGGGCCTGGCAGCCTCCAACTTCCCTCACCTATAGCTTGAACTTCCTGGTGGATCGGATCCAAATTTGCCTTGTCATGCTTCTCCATTACTTCTCCTTTTAGACTTCAAATGTTTTCTTCAACTGAAAGTAGCTTTACAGAGTCAGTCGAAATTTGCCTTCAGAAATAGTTTAGATCATTTTGAGATGAGAGAAAAGAAACAAACTAAAGGAAACTAATCATTTACTCAGAAACCTGTTTTCTTTTGTATATATAGAAGCTGTTATTTTTTACGTTAAAAACCAAATTTAGCTAAAACTTCTCTAGATTTCATATATGTTTATACATTTTTTTTCTCTAAATCCGTCTGTTATTTATCACCCCTTTCCTGTTTTGTAGGCTTTTTATCTATCTCCTGGGATGCTTCCTTCACTAGATATAATAATGTTCTAATTTTCCATTCTACCCACTATTAATGAGTCAATTTTGACTCGTAGTGAGCTTTCAGGATAGAGCAGGCCTGCCTCTATGGATTTGTAAAACTGCAACTCTTTTGGGGAGTAGAAAGCTTCATCTTCCTCCTGTGGAATGGCTGGTGGTTTGAACTGCTGACATTGGGGTTAGCAGCCCAATGAGTGACCTGAAAAGGTTAGCATTTTGTCCCATTACAGAGTAGTTGGATCTTGACATGCTTTTTAAATAATTATAACATCTGGATAGACTGTATAAATGTTATCATCTATTCTATGGATGGTGGTCTATTACCCATGACAGACATAAGCAAACAAGATGAGTCCCCTTTACTTTCTATGGATTTTTTTTTTTAACCATTTGCATGGGCAGAGAGGCCCAGCAAAGTGGAAATCTTGCTGGGTCAAGGAAACAAAGTATGGAATAATCATACACGGTAACTTTACACAGAATAGCTAATTACTACTGATCTACACCATAAAACAAATTTCTTTCTATATAAGGTTGAATAAAATATACACAAAAGAAATTTTTCCTTTGAATCCCGATTTGTTGAAAATCAAGAATAGGTAATGCTATTCTATAATAAGTTAAGTCATTAAAGTATCATTTAGGTATTTTGATGTGAATGGGGTATGGGCCACACTGGCATGATTGAAATGCTTTTTATTTTTATCTAAGAAGTAATGATCTGGGTGTATTACAGTATATTGAAAATTACTGAGCTTCATACTTAAGTTACTTACATGCACACTTTACATACATAAAACCAAATATTGGATGAACTTAAGAAACAACAAGAAAAAAAACTGTTTTTCTTCCTGATTCTCACTTTATTCATAACTGTCTTGAAATAACAGTTAAATTTCTGCAAGGAAAAACCATTTATTTCATTTGCCTCTGGCTTAGCTCTGAATGAAATGAAATCAACAGAACACTCATAGCTACCCTCATCAGTCCATGGGAACGATTTTTGCTTTGTTGTCAAGTATAAAGAATTGCTTCCAATGCTTTTCATTTCAAGTCATTTTATTTTAGGAACTAATCCAATGATCATACTGTCCCATGTCCAATCGCATCATGCAGTATTGTACAATTGCTACAAAATCATTTTCAAACATTTTCACCTGTGCGGTTCTCCTTGATATCAGCTCCCCCTTATGCTCGCACCTCCCCACCGTCCCTCCAGGAACCCTTATTTGAGTTGTTTTCCCTATAGATTCACCCTCCAATTCTTTTCTTACTTTTGTTAATGAAAACAGTTTTCTTCTTGCAACTGCATTTCCCTTTGGTTTTCATGGTATCATTTTTTGGTCTCTGTTTGCTAACTTTCTATGCAACCTATCTTTCATCTTCTCTGTCTTTGCTCATGCCTTAAATGAGTGGCATTCATCTCCTCTTGAATATTATAATCATCTGAAAATCCTTGTGAGTTGTTTTCAGGTATTGGGGTCTTTCTAACCATAGTTCCTTATCATTCTGCACTTTATACCTGGGACTAGAGCCACATTTTGGAGGGTGTTCTCAGCTGTATTGATGGACAGGGATCAGGGCGAGGTTAAGACTTGACTTTAATAGATGATATGAACCAAATATACCCTTTTCCTCATGGGCATCTTTAAATGCCAACAGTAGAAAATGTGGACCACGGTTGCTCCTGAAGACAACATCCTTTGTTTTCCTTGGATGGGGTTCATCTGCTTTAACCACTGTCCAGTTCTCCCGCACAGCACCTGGAAAGCCACATGTCTCTTTCCTGACTGAGCTTTTGTAGAAGCAGGAAGATCTACTGTGACTTCTGGACAATTTTAACTTCTGGCTCTGGATTGGACACTTGGCTTGCCCTTGCCTGACCAGAACATGATGCATCACTAAAGGAGATACGTCCTTTAAAAATTTGTGAGTTTTCTGTGGGACACGGTGGCAAATTGCAAGAAATCCAGGAAATATACTTAAGGGTGGAATAGGGGAAATGGAGCAGAATCGGATTTCAGAAGAGTTGGACATTTGGGATGCCTTTAATCTCCAACTCCTTGGGACTAATCTGGTATTAAGTCTTCTAAAATAAATTGTTACTATACCTTGATGATCTATTTGGAGTCCTCTCCATCCAATTAAATACGAAGTTATTTAAGTAGAATCTGTACTATTCCTTTTTATTAATAAAACTCCTTAGAAGTTTTAAATTTATATTCAGTAAAAACTACTTATTTACATATTCATGTTGCCTGGGAGTTTTATTCTATGACCTCTTTTATTTCTTCATAAATGTCCCTTGGTGCAATCTCAACTTATCTCATTTTGTTAGCATTGAAAGATGAGGGTCAGCTCTGATAACAACAACAACAAACTTTATATTTCCAAAGCCTTGACAGATGAAGATTTATGTCCTGCTAATATAATGGGTCCTTTGTTCCACCTACAAATCTTTCTTTTAAGTGATGAGTCTAAACCCCAAGTTACTTTCCTCTTGTTATTTTTCTCACCTAGAATAATCTGGAACAAATATAGATATCTCTTCCAGGCAGTTGACTAGGTAGCTGTCTTCCAACTTTTTTAGTATAGCCAAGTGAGTGCTACCAGTGCTGCATCAGTTTGTTGAAATATTTCCATTGGTATCCCATCAATTCCTGATGCCTCTTTTCACTAAGGTCTTAAATAGAACTCGGATTTCTTCAATACTATCATTATCAACTGGATGCTACTTCTCAAAATTGTTGCATGTTCACCAATTTGTTTTGGGCACAGTGACTCTACATCCCCTTCATCCTTTTTGATACTTACTGCATTGTTCATTATGTTACCTATATTATATTTCAATATTGCAACTCAAGGCTTGCTTGCTTTACTCAGTTCTTTTAGCTTGAGATAGGCTGAGTATGTTTTATGCTTTTGCTTTTCTTTAAAAAAAATCATTTTATTGGGGGCTCATACAGCTCTTATCACAATCCACACCTACATCTATTGTGTCAAGCATATTTGTATATTTGTTGCCATCATAATTTTCAAAACATTTTCTTTCTACTTGAGCCTTTGGATTCAGCTCAATCTCTGTGCATTGCCCATGTTACCTTGGTTCGGCACACATGCCTTTTCTGGCTGAATGAAGAGCTAATATCAAGGGCTTTGGATTTTCTAATGCCAGGTGTTTGCATATTTCAGTATAATGCTTTGACTTCTTCATCTTGCTTTAAGTTTTTCTGTTCATTTCTTTGACTTCATCATTTCTTCCATTTTTCTTAGCTACTCTGGGATCAATAGTAAGTTTTAGAATCTCTTCTCATATCCACTTTGGTTTTTTCTTTCTATACTGCCTTTAAACTGACTGCTTTCTTCATATACTCTTGATCTCACCCCATAACTTATCTGGTCTTTAATTATTAGTGTTAATGTATCAAATCTTTCTTTATACAATCTTTAAATTCAGGTGAGTATGCTTAAAATTGTAATTTGGCTCTTAGGGACTAGTTCAATTCTCCTCAACTTGAACTTGTTGAGCTGCTCCACAGTGGGTTTTTGCTTTGTTTGATATTAAGATTCTTGATAGACTCTTCCTGCATAGGTATTCAGTTTGATTCCTGTTGGGCTGTTAACTGCAAGGTCAGCACTTTGAAACCACCAGCCATTCTGTTGGAGAAAGCCAAGGCTTTCCACTTCTGGAAAGAGTTAGTCTCGGGAAACCACATGGGCAGTTCTACCTTGTCCTATAGGTCAACTCAATAGAATTGAGTTTTACTTTTTATATTACATCTGGTGAGGTCCACATATATAGCTGCCATTTATATTGTAAACAACAACAAAAAAACTATTTGTGTTTGTCTTGCAAAATTGTATCACACAATCTCCAGCTTTGTTCCTATAACCAAGGCCATATTTTCCAACTGCTTTTTCCCCCCTTAGAGAGGATCACTGGTGGTATAGTGATTACACGTTGGGCCAATAACTGCAAGGTCAGCAGGCCAAAACCACCACCATTCGATCAAAAGGAGAAAAATGGGGATCCATAAGCCTGTAAGAAGTTATAATTATGGAAATTCAGGAGCAGTTCTATCCTGTCCTAAAAGGTTGCTGTAAATCAGCATTGATTCAATGTCAGGGAGTTCGGTGTTTATTTGTTGATCTGTTTGTTTCCTTTCTGTTTTCAATTTTCACATTCCAATCATTAGCAATTATCAATGCATCTTGATTGTATATTTGATCAATTTCAGATAGAAGAAGCCTGTAAAATTCTTTATTTTCTCATCACTAGCTTTAATAGTTTCAGCTTAAATTTGAATGATAGTTATATTAACTAGTCTCCTTTGTAGGTATGTAGATATTCTATCACAGACAGTATTGTCTTTCAAAATAGATCTTGAAATGTTCTTTTTAAAGTTGATTGTGAAGCTATTCCTTTTGGATTTGTTATTCAGGGAATAGTAAGATATGTGATTGTCTGATTCAAAATGGCCCATATTAGTCCATGGTAGCTCACTAACCCCTTGAATCTGGATTTTTATGTGTTTCATTTCACTTAGATGTCTTATAATTTCGCTAGCTCGATCTTGTTAATCTATGTTCTGATTAGTAATGGATGTTTGCAACTGCTTATTCTCAAATTGGGTCACACTGTATCAGCAAATGAAGGCCTTGGAAACTGTGTTCCATCCACAGCTGTAGGTCAATTCTACTTTTAGAAAGTCTCTAAGTCCCATTAATATTTTGAATGCCTTCCAACATGTTAGGCTCATATTCTAGCACAATATTAAACAACATTCGGCTGTTATTCAGTAGCTATATACTAATACAGAATCAGTAGCGAATCCTTCAGAAATATCAACTTGTTGAAATACTTTAATTGTTCTGCCAATTAAAAAAAATATTGCTTTTACCTAAACTTTTCAGGGAACCTTTGACTTCTTTTTTCAATGATACTGCTTTTTTCTCATAAGCTACCTCTTGAAATGGTTGAACGTCAACTAGTTATTTCTTGGAACAATGTCTTCTATATTCCTTCTGGCTTCTCTTGATGTTTCCTAAATCATTCAACATTTCCCCGTGAAATCCTTCAATATTTCAACACATGGACTGAATTTTTTCTACAATTCATTCGATGACCTTGAGGCAGAACAAAGGAGCATCACTGAGATCACGAATCAGAACAACAGGCTCCCTGGTCTTAGTGTCAGGAAAGACCAGGGCAGTTATGCTTTGGGCTGTGACCTAAACAGTCCACAGTTCGAAACCATCAGTGGCTCCATGGGAGGAAGCTGGGGCTTTCTATTCCCACAAACAGTTACCGTGTCAGAAACTGGGAAGCAATTCTACACTGTCCTATTGGGTCGATATGAGTGGGCACCAAGTGGATGGTAGTGAGTTTGTTTTGTTTTGTTTTTTGGATCAGTTCTCGGAGAAGGACATTGTGACTGATACAGTGGGTGCGGCAGCAAAAAAGAGGATGCCCCTTGATGGGATGGATTGGCCCCATGGCTCTATTGATGGCCTCAAAGTAAGAACAAGTTGGAGGACTGCACATGATGGAGCAGGGTCGTTTTCTGTGGTACAAATGGGGGTTATGAAGTGGAACTGCCTGGATAGCACCTAACAGCAACAGTCAATATTTCTTATGTACTTTATTGTCATTCGAAATTCTGTATCTGTGACTATAATCCCATTTTGGAAGAAGTTCTCTGTTATAAGATTCTGGTGGAGTTAATCCTTACCACAGTCGAGGGTACAAACTAAGTCCTTCCCTTTGTTTCCTTGGGGCATCTTTACTTGGCTGTGTAGTGGTTGTGCTAACTGCAAGGTCAGCGGTTCGAAAAAAACTTGCTGCTCTAAGGTAGAAAGACGAGGCTTTCTACTTTCAAAAAGCCTTACACGCTCAAAAACCCACAGGGTGAATTCTACTGTGGTTGCTAAGAGGTGGAGTGAACTCGATGGAGGTGAATTTTGGGGTATGGTCAGCTAAACGACAAACCACAGCCCATCAAAGCCATTCCTTAGTGTTTAAGAGTTATGTGGGACAGAGTAAAAGCTGACGACATGAGAGAGCGATCTCTCTCTGAATGGTGGAGGCTGCCGCGACCAGATGCGCCAGAGATCGTGGCATGGAGGGACAGTCACAAGACTGGAGGGTATATTTTCCTCATCTGACCCAGCACTGTGGGACTGTCAGAAAGAGCATCAGGCAGAGTGGCCTTCTGGTCCTTGGAAACAAAGACCAAGGGTCCATGTGGCTGAGGACTGAACCAGAGAGAGACTTGGCTGCTGGCTGAGGAGATGTGCTGTTGTGGACCAAAGACCGTTTCCTTTCAATCTGCAGGTCCTGACTGGTGGAACTCAATCCTTGATTGTAAGTATTGTCTGTACGTTCTGTTTGGCCGTTGGAATGAATTTCCGTACTCAGCATAGATTACCATGGGAGAAATGATCAGGGTCGGAATAGATCAAGAAGGATGGACTGAACAGGCATCTCTGATCTCAGCCTTGTGGCAATAGGGGATTCAGAGGTCAGCTCTGTCCCACAAACCATTCATTATAATGATAATATGTTTACATCCCTAAAATTCCCCATGATTATCAAAGCCTGAAGAGAAGTAGCATGTCGTGGGAGGAATGGTTGCTATGAGAAGGGGGAAAGATGGATGAAAGGGGGAAGCACATCTGACCTTCATTTTATGGCAACTGACCTTGAGCTGGGGTGGAGTTGGATGCTCCTTCGCTTTTTTATTAGTCAGAAGAGCTCAAACATGGCCGCATTCCATTTCTTCATGTCTTTGTACACATAATTTCTTTGAAGGTCCTCAGACTAGAATTTTAATAAGTTCTATCCTCTGACTGTTGGTGAATTGATTCTAATTGAATAACCAAGTAGAACCGCTCCCATGGGTTTCCAAAGCTATAATCTTCATCAGAGCAGAAAGCTCCATCTTTCTGCAATAGAGCAGTGAGTGGTTTTGAACAGATGATCTTGTGGTTAGAAGTGCATCTCATAATCCACAAGGCCACCAGGGTTTCTTAACTTCTAACCTAAGGTATTATTATTATTATTTAATGAAGCCTTTCATTGGAACGTGTACAATGTACCCAAAGAAGAAGTTCTTGACCAGGAATGAATTTAAGCTTAAAAGATTGGGGTGTCCAGCTTTATATCATTTCGATAGAGAAGATTAGGACTTGGGTCCCTGCTTTCTTTCTATTACTGTGTGCATATGTTGGGATATCTGAGAAGAACTGGGGAAATTCTTGAAAAAAGATCAGCTTGATCAAACACTACAAGGCGAACGGTCAAGTACATTCATGCTCCTCACCCTGGCACCTCATCCGCATCACAGGTCCACTCTTCAGACATCCTCAGAGGACTGGCAAGCAGGTCAAGGGAAGCCAAATCATCCTATTTCAGGGTTCTGGACCGTGATATCCATGCACTGCTGGTTGTTTCTGGACAACGAAGACAGACCCTCAACACTAAGGCTTTCTTTAAACAAAAATAAAAGTGAGGGGGAGAAAATGATATTTGAAGGCAGTTTCTCTCAGGGAGGAGAATATAGCTCCAATGGAGTTTGAAAGAGAAAGCTTTCTGACCAAAAGCCTACATTTTCCTTTCTGTGTGCATGATTTCTTGGAAAACATGCCGATTGCTCTTTTGAAAATGCTTAATTTAGGAGGAAAGATCTGTGAGCGATGTCACTTATGTTTTGTAAGTGGACGGATGCAGAGCGTGTCTGGCTCTGCTGAGTGCTTCCCCTGCTTCTGCTCTTCCGGAGCATACTTCCCCATTTCCACTAATGAAATTATCCATTATGGCTGCAACCTCCCCCACATTTTCCTTTTCAGCATATAGCTGTCTTTCTCTTAGTGTGTTTACCCTCCTTAAATCTTTGCCTTGACCTTCAGCTTCTCTACATATTCATCTCATCTCTTTTCTTTTCACTTTCAAACAAGCTCCCAAATTCCAGTATAATAATGTAGTCATGTATGAATAGAGCACCGAATTCTGGGCTGAAAAACTAAAATCTGCTTCTCTCCAGTTATTTGATCTTGGGTATTCTCTGCACCTTTCTATGACTCAAGTATTTGGTTTGCAAAATTATTATAATCAGAAGCAATTTTTTCATAACTCATAGAAATCTCAGAGGAAACAAAAGATTGACTACAGTATATGATCATAGTTTAAGTTTAAGAAAGGCACTGGTAAATAGTCACTGGGAATGGCATTATCATTATACCTGTGATCAGACATTATGCCTTGACCTCTACACGGGCATATATTGGCCTCCTGATCTACTTTCTCTGTGGCCATAAGTACAATCATCATTCATCAGTTTATTCAATCATTTACTCAACAAGCATTTAGAGAAATTCTGTTTCTGATCCAGCCATTAAATTTGGAAGTGTGATTGTAAGTTAAGTGATATATGATTTAATGGCTGTATTTAAAATGAAGAATCTATACATTTGTTCATAAGACAAACATACAAGTAACCTGGATTAGCCAAGACAAGCAAATATCACAAAGGCCCAGTGACTTGGGCCAATGTGACATATGGTCTCCCAAGATAGCCACCATGAAATCCTACCATTTCTATATGTCCATCATAAACCACCTATTTGGATGTGAAAACATTTCCCTTAGTTTATCTGGGATCGCACTACTTGTATTACTTTGGCTAATATCATGCCTAAATAATGATCAATATCCTATTCCAGAACTAGTTCTTAAAGGAAACCTCTGCCTTTGCTCTTTGGGAACACAGCCGCCAAGCTGTCAGGACATCCACTGTCTTCTGTTGGAGAGGACAGTTATGTGGACACCCTGGAAGATGAGGCAACAGTGAGAAGGGAGAATTAAAGCACCCAGGCCAGCCATGACTTCAGTGCAGTGGTAAACATGAGTCCAGATGAGATCATCATTAGAACTTCCTAGCTAACCATAGAACAAAGAGAAAATTTAAATCTGTTTTTTTTTTTTTAATGTGCTACCTTATTGTCTTGAGTATTTACTAAAAGAAAACACCATTAATGCTGAGGTGATTCTGACCTATTGCATTGATATCACGAAGAGTGCATCTGTCCCCTATGGTTTCCGAGGCTGTGCATCTGACGGAAGCAGACAGCTCTAGTTTTGTTCTGCAGAGCTGTTAGGGAGTTGAGTAGTTGAGCTCTTAAGCACTGCACCATCGGGGCTCTAACAATCATGACCCAAAACACATGACAAAGGTTTAATCTCACAGATGCTACCTTTTCCTTGTGGGTTGGCAGAGAAGCTCTGATCAGCGTCACACAGAAGCCCAGACTGACAGAGGGACCCACGTGTTGTAGCTACTCCATCTCGAATGTAGGCCTCCTTGGTCACTGTAGCAGGGGGAAGAGAACAATTAAAGGTGTTTATATGCTGGCAGCTGTCCAATCGCTTCAGTTAACTGCCTCTTGGCACACTCGGGTAATCCAATTCCAAATAACTTCAAGGAGGAACTGTACAACCTCCACACACAGCAGAAGAAGAGAGCTAAAATTGACATGGCTGAACATTAAGATTCTCTATGGCACGGAGATCACACTACACAGGACCCTTGAATAACACGGGTTGAACTGTGGCAGTGTGCTGGCGTGTGGATCATTTTCCTGCTGCTCTTGTAGTGAGCTCAAGTGTTGCAGGTATCCATTTACAACGCTGTGTCAGGCTAATCATCTCCATGAGAACAGCCCGTCTCTCCAGGCTGCTCACACAGAGATGATTAGTGTCACTTGGCACTTTCAGCGGATACTCTCAACACTTGAGCTCAACACTATAGCTACAAGAATGAAAATCTACACATTAGTGGGCCCCACACAGTTCAAACTCATGCTGTTCAAGGGTCAACTTCCTACTGCCAAATTATATGTGAATGTCCTGTGGGAGGCTCCCCCAGGCCCCATGGTGTCCAAGGGTCAACTGCATACAGAAAAGTGGTAAAATAAAGAAAGCTATGTCCTTCCTGGTGTCATTCAGGAATATCTCCGTAGCTGAGGCCATATTTCAGTGTGAAAAGACAAAGGGGCGAAGGTCCCAAGAGCAAGAACGAGGAAGCCCTCCACCCAACGGCAGCAGATCTTTGACAGCATGGGTGCTATGAAGAGGAAGGGCGTATTCTATTCATGACAGGAAGGACAGGTGGTTAGAATGCAGAAAGATATATAAGAAAAGTTCATTTAAATGAGTACATTTTAGTCATACTTTGAAGGATCTCAAATACCAAGCTACTAGCTTTCATTTAAAAAAAATCGGAATTCAGTTTTAAAGAGGCAGAGGGAGTACTGTGCAATTAGAAAATGGATCGGAAAAGGATGAGAGGGTATCATAAGTAAGGAAACTTTTCATCCACAGAGACAGTAGAGTTTCCAAGGTCATTCATTTCTCTTTCTTGCAGTGACTGCTGAGTCTGAACCACTGACCTCACCTCCACACCAAGGCACCACGGAAAGATCTCAAAAGCAGATTCACTGACATCAACTAATTGCCAACCCAGAGAGACTCTGTAGGCAGGGTCTAAGTGTCCCTACAATTTTCCATCACTATAACTCTTCGGGAGTAGAACTGATGATCTTGCAGTCAGAAGCCCAAAGCATGACCAGTATGTCATCAAGGTGCCTGGCAGAACCAGATACATTTAAATAGAACGAAGGTCTTAGATAATATCAAGAGCACGTTGAAATTGTCTCACCGCCATTTCAGTCTGCCACCAATCTAAATAAAGCCTTTATTGTTTCTAAAAGGAAATGCATCTGAATGTAGAGAAGTAGAGGGCAGGCAATGTATTAAAACAATTTAAATAAAAGACAATACAAATGCATGTGACATATAGATTGTACAAGATAATTCTGCAGTGTAGACTTGATAAGACTCTGTGGCCATACATGCAGAACACATGGAAGTGAAGTGTGGCTGAGGAGACAGAAGTGAGTTCTCAGATTATTGCCGAAGACACAATTTAAGACTCTGGGCTCTGTATTATGTATGTGGGTAAAAGAGTTCCCACGTGTACATTTTAAGCATAAAGTACTTATGTTAAATTTACATTAAAAAGTGATTGGGTTAAGGGGATTTGGACAGATGACCTTGAGATAAGGAGGGAATGGGCAAAGTCATTCATGAAGAAGCCGATTGTGAGGGTTCTCAAAGCCATCATGGTCAAATGATAGACCAGAGAAGAAAGGAAAATCTGAGTTATTAAATGGGATTTTTACTGTGTTTACAGGGGTTATTACAGCATATTGATTAAGGGAGTAATTACAATAACTACTGGATCAATTGTCTTTCTTCAAGTTTACTAAACATGAATTTAGTTTCAAATCTGTAAGATTTTCATTTTATTCATTAATGAATTTCAAGGTTGATGATATCTTTGGGGCAAAATAATGCATCTTAGAGCAAATTTTAACTTCTTCATTATAAATCATACACTGTAGAAATTGGAACCTAACCATGGATTATGGTCTTCATTACTTCCATTATTTTATAAATTATTTTAATTTACTCAAATTATTTAATAGTAACAGGAATATGCTGGCTTCTGGTTCCTTAGAACATCTGATATAAGCATCTGTCTAAACCAGATTTTTGAATTGAGTAGGTGAGTAATTCAATCCAAAGTAGGAAACGGTGCTTTCATTCAATGTTTTCATTGATATCAAGTCAACGATTGTGAAGAGACTGAGCATACGACTGACCACCTAAGCAAGTTCCTTCCTCTTTCCCTGGTGGGAGGGTAGAGCTTACTTAACTCGGCTTGAGGTCTGTGCTCATGTTGATGTACTCAGCCTAATGGTATTAGACAAGAAAACCTGTACTTTAGCCAACTTATACAAGAGTGTGACCTGGCACTAACTTTAATGTGCACCTGGGTTTCAAAAAAGGAAAAACAGAGACTAAAATTCTTTTCTTCTTCCTGTGGGAATCAGCCCTAACACCACGTTGTTTACATTTCATAGGCTTATGTTTCATCAAAGTAGAAGTTGTTTATGTAAAATTACATACCAGGTGTTCACTGCTATGGAAGTTCTGGAGTATTTTATTGCCAATGTGACCCTTGTGGATTCCACAATTACCACCAAAAGGGGTTGTTTACATAAGCTCCCACCACAGACAGTGTAAAAATGTAGTAACTTGGGGTAGTGGTCTCAAAGACAAAATATACTTTCATACTATTTTTTTAGATATCTCTTTTAGAAACAGGTATCTTAAAGTTTGAAAAGTTTGGCATTTGAAAGCATGCACATTAATGACAAAACCTTACAATTTCAAAAGTATTTTGACAACTCTTGCCATCAACTTAGTATATATGTTACTTGAAATGAAGCTGTATGTGGGGTTATTTAGCATTAAGCTGATTCTTTTTTTCGGTAGTAATGATTAGCTTCAATGAACATCAGAAACGTATGGGGTGTGCTGTGATACAACAGACTGGTATGCTCCAGCTCAGAGTTTCAGAGTCAAAAATGATAAGGCACACCCTGATATTTTGCCTTTCTATCTAGTTCCCAGGTGATGCTATTTCTCCTCATTCAGAAACCACACGTTAAGAGCCACTTGGGCAAGTGTTGCCTTGCTAACCATAAAATTGGCAGTTCAAACCCACCAATTACATAGAGGGAGAAAGATGAGGCTACATGCACCCATAAAAATTTCAGTTTTGGAAACGCTATATAGGGTCATTATGAGCAGGAATCCGTTCAGACAGTGGGTTGGTTTGTCTTTTTATGTAACGTTAATTCTTAATGCTCCTTGCATACCAGAATTCTTTCATCATTGCTTTTTTTTTTTTTTTTTGAGGGATGTGGGGGGCAGGATGTGGGGGAGAAGTTCTGTCTTTACCATGACTGATTGAGTATTTAACCAAAAGGTGCCCAATATCAAATCTATGGTCCATGATTGAGTGCAAAATGATCCACAGGGACAGTCTTCGTATCCCCTGGATTTTGAATCACCACCAGTCATTACTATAAACAAAATTGGTAAGGGAAAATTAGATTTGAGTAATTATAATATACCAGTATATACCAGTGGCCCCCAAACTACATCTTAAGATATGTAGTATGGAGGACTTTAAAATGCTGGACTGAGAATCATTTCTAAAGAAGCCCTGGTGACGTAAGTGGTTCAGGATTGTGCCACTAAGTGAAAAGTTGGTGGTTTGGACTCACTAGCCACATCACAGGAGAAAAATGTGACCGTGTGTTTCTTGGTAGCCCTGGAAGCCCTATGGAAGAGTTCTATTCTGCCCTATCGGGTGACTATAAGTTGGAAGAGACTAAACAACAATGGGTCTGGCGTGGGTTTTCTATAGAAAAAAAAAAGAAATTAAAAAGCCCAGTTAGTTGTCGAATTGGTGTGTGGAGTAAAACTGCACTCCATATCATTTTCAAAGGTGACTTCAGATGTAGATCACCAGGCCTTTCTTCCAAGGTACCTCCAATCTATGGATGAGTAACCAATCCTATGAACAAACAATTTAAACCACCCACTGATTTCCTCTAAGCAAGTAGAGGAAAGGAAGGAGTGCCATAGTGAATAAACTATGAAGCAAAATCATCGAAGTCTCCCAGCAAGAGGCAATCCAACTGTAGTTCTCAAAGTGTGGTCCCTGCAACAGCAACCTGAGTTGCTCGGGACTTGATGGGACGTAAATTCTCACAGATCTACTGAGACTCTGTGGATGGGTGATCGCAACTATGTTTTATTTTGAGAAGGACTGACCTAGCATTAGCTGAGTTGATCAAATGACTCTGAGTACAGAAGCAAATTCCAGAATCTCTGTGTTAGAGGTGTGATGTTATTACTATTCCTCCTCCCGAATTTCACGGAAATTACCTTTATATTACTATTTTCATCTCTCCAATAAGCATTTTTTCATCAAGGTGGCTTGAGGACCTACTGCTGTTGGGCAAGGAAATAAACCAATGTAATCCTGTTGCAGTTTTAGACCAATAAAGAGATGATGGTTAAGAGAGCAACCACCTGCTTTAAATAGTCCAGGTCCCCACACGTGTGGCCTCAGTCCACTCGGCCCGCACCTGAGGAACATTTGTCATTGACGACGCCCAGGGCAAGCCACTGGCATTCACATCAGACCCTTTGCAGGTAGGTCCCCATGTGCATCCAAGCTTACAAACAAACAACTGCATTATTCCCCTAAAACTAACATTTCAGGCTATTTTCAAAAAAGAAGAAAAGAGCACCTCCTATTATGATTCTGAAACCATTATCCACCACTTGTCAAGTTTCATGTAATTTCTTCTCGCAGTCCAGCGGTATGTGTAAAGGACTGAGGCATGTTAGGTATGGTTTTTCTCCCGGAGGAAACTTACTGAAGTCCGACCACTAGTAAACGGACACCAGGAAGTAGAAATCAGCTTTGCAGTACTGGGAATCAGCCAACGATTCCATGAGACACTCCGGAACTAAAAGTATAGTCTCTCAAAGTGGGCATGCAAAGTAGATTGGGGTCTGTCAAAGTCGATGTGCAAAGTCAGAAGGATCATTTGCGCAGGCGCTGTCCAAGGGATTTCTGAAGTGAGCAAGGGTTAGAATCAGATGATGTGTGAAGTCCCTTTTGAATCTGAGAATCTTTAATTTTCCGTTCTTGCCAAGGAGTTCGCTCAGACTCCTAGTGGCTTCTAGTGCAGCAGAACAAAGTCCCTGTTGCTTTCTCCCCATCTTTGTGACTTTGGAAATCCACCATTGCTGCTCAAGGATCTTCCGCTTTTTCACGGCCCCTCCACCTCCACTTGCCCGCACATGGTCTCCTTTTCTGAGGACTGGTCTCTCTTGAGAATCTGTCCAATACCCATGAGAAAAAGCCTCACCAGGATTACTTCTAAAGAGCCATCTGGCTGTCGTTCTTGCAAGACACCAGTGCTTGTTCTTTGCTACTCCACACAGCCCTTGATATTCTGTGCCTGCACCGTCCTTCAAATGCATCCTTTCCAATAGTCTACTCGTGGCCATTTTGAAATTTCAGGAAATCTGAAAGTCCAAGTTAAACTAGAAGGAATCTGAGAAAATCGTGTAAGTCTTGAAAAATCATTCTGAAATCTGTTAGCATTTTGTCTGAATTCTGTGATTTTTTTATAAGCCTCTTTTGCATTTCTAATCACGGTTAGGAAAATATCCAGGCTTGATCCCCTCAATCTGCTTTCCTTACAGTCAATATCAAGAGATCAAGGCAACTCAGTGAAAGTAAAAGTAGGTTAATATTTAGACTTGCCTCTGCCTCCCAGGCTCTTCCTTGAAATCCTGATGCCTGTATCCACTTCATGGAGCTCTGGGGGTGCAGTGGCTGCTCCTTCATCTGCAAACTGCAGGATCAATGTTTCAAAACCACTAGCCACTCCTCTGGAGGAAGACAGGGCTGTCTACTCCTGCAAAGAGTTACAGCCTAAGAAACTTGCAGTTCTACCCTGTTCTAAAGGCTCACTCTGAGTTGGATACCTGATGACCATGAGTTCATATGCAGCTGCCTACGATTCTCTGAAAACATGCCCCAAATCAAACTTTCAGTCCCCGTACCTGTATTGGATTATCGCTTCAATAATCCAATTTTCACCCCCTCCTCTTTAATCTCTGACCCTCATCCGAATTTCCTGAAGACTAGGATTCTACCAGGATTTGAAGTAACTTTGTTACCCTGTACCCTAGGTCCTTCTTTCCTTATTTGCATCGCCCTTTTGGATGAGGGAGCTTCAAAAATTTAGTGGAAAAAACGGAACTCAGCTAGTAACATTGTCAAGCCCCCTGGTATAACAAGAGTTTGTGTTTTAAAAAACACTCTATTAGGACATAATCCAAACATCATACAATTAAAATAGTTCAGTCATATCAAGCAGTGTTGTACAATCATGACAGCAATCCGTTTCAAAACATTTTCTTCTTTTTTGTACTCTTTATTACCAGCTCCCCACGGCCCCACTCCCACCTCCTCTACTGACCCCCCAGGAATTTTTCATTTAGTTTTTGTTCCATAAATTCATGCATTCTGAGTTTCCTATACGTAAGTACATCGAAAAAGATATTACCAAGAGTCATGAAGGCTACCAACAATAACAAAACACAATAGAAACCAATTCATATTAGAAAGAAAGCATAAATTATTAAAAACCAGCGCAAACTCAAAATGGGTCAAAAGGGAGATCCAATGATAAGACTTTAACCACTCAAGCCAGATTTTTCATCTTAATATATTAAAATCCTCTGTACAATTTTTCTGATAACCAGGGAATATGAGACTTAACCTATGAGTAGAACCTGCAAATATATTTTGGGTTTCCACTCTCATCCATAGCTTTGTGAAAACCAGAATTTCACAATTTAAGCTCTGCTATCATTCCATCCTAAAGATTTGGATTATATTATTTATAATCCTTGAGTCACACAGGCTGGTCTGCTTCTATCATGTGGGTTTTGTTGATGTCAACAGTGAGTTTATTTTATTTTTATTTATTCTCCTGTCAACATCCATGTGGACACCTTTCTTTGCACTGGGGTGTTCTCAATCCTTATGATGTTAAAACTTGACTGAGCCTTTAATTCTTTATGGGAAGAGAAAGCCTCATCTTTCTCCCAAGAAGCACAGCAGTCACTAGTGGTTTCTAACTGCTGACCTCACCAGTGCAGAACCCACTACACTGCATACGCTCCAAAGTATAGAGTTGTTCAGTCGGTGTTAAATCTACCCGGGAAAATATTTTGTTTCAAAATTCTGAAAAGGTAAAATCATTATTAAGTTCACACATATACATGTTATTAAAAATGGTCAATATCTATTTTTATACTATACCAAATATTTTTCACTCTACCAAACTTTTTCCAATCAAGCACCAATGGATGAACTACACATTCATGTTCTCACGGTCCAGGACACCATGCTCGTATTCCCTTGGTAAATGGCGTCAATGGGATATCATTGTGAGGGGTGCCTCCACACTCATACAACAGCTGGGAACCTTAACAGATGGTCAAGGTGGGAAGGTGGGAAGGAAATTTCTTAGTAAAATTAATATTTCCTTACTCCATTTCCCAGATGGTGTCTAGTCACTATTTCCATTTATTATTCTTTTAATTTTAGGCAATATACATTTTCAGCTCACTGCTATTGCATGGATCCGGCCCGCAGTGAAGCTACAGGACAGAGTGGAAGAGCCTTACTAGGTTTCTGAGGCTGTACACCTTGAAGAAAGAAGAAAGCCTCACCAGTCTCCAGCAGCAAAGGTGGTGGGTTTAATTGCAGACTCTGTGCTTCCCCAGTCAATGCATAGCACTAGGGGCCATTACATTACATACATATTATTGCTGTTGTCATTAGGTACTACGGAGTCAGTTGCCAGAAGCAACCCTATGCACAAAAGAACGAAACCCTGCTTGGTCCTGTACCATCCTCACAATCATGCCTCAGATGAAACTATTGTTGTAGCCACACAGTCAATCCACTGTTTTGTGGGCTTCTTTTTCGTCGCCCCTCTACTTAACCAACATGATGTGCTTCTCCAAGACTGGTCTCTCCTGACAACATGTCCAAAGTAGGTAAGAGGAAGTCTCACCATCCTTGCCTCTGAGGAGCGCTCTATCTGTACATCTATGGGTATATTATATGTATATACATATTGTATATGTATATATACATATAGCCTCTTTATATATATGCATATGTGTATATAAATATACATAATTAGAGAAGGTATGAAGGAGAAGGACATTTTCTGAACTATGGGAATTGGAAAGGAAAGAATGTTCTTCAAGGTGGTGAAGAAATGACGTTTAGGTAGTCTGATAACAAGCAAAGAAGAAGCTATGAAACAATGCAGCTGAATATGTAATAATTGTGGAAAAGCATAGACTTAAGTAATGAATGGAGAAGGGAGGGTTTTTAGTAAGACAAAGCAATGTATGATTTGTGGTAGAAGACTTAAAGAAAAGGATGAAATAGCTGCCAAGCAATTTAATTGAGTTAGAAGAACTCCCTAAAGGTTTCTCAGAAAGGCTAACAAGCACAGCAGCTCAAACCCACCAACCGAAGGGGAAAGAAGAGGCAGTTTGCTTCTGTAAAGATTTAGTTTCAGAAACTCATATAGAGTTGAGTTGAAATTGATTTGATGACAGTGTGCTGGGTTTGGGACTCCAGAGAGTGCGTTTTTCTCTGAGTGTTGGACATCTTGAAGTGCAGGTGAACTTGGCCGCACATCCAAAGAACAGACAGTTAAATGGCTCCAGGAGACCCGCCGTAGTGGAACCCAGAGGGATGAAGGTAGGAGACAATGGGGCATGCTGTAGCGACCTGAGGAATGAGGGGTCTAGGCTGAAGGCCGACTATGTAAACTGACTTGTGTTTGCGACTTGCTGACAGTGTCTGCTTCTTGGTTTATAACTGAGGGTCAAGGAGTCTAATCAAATTTGTGCTAGTCTATTATACACTCAGAGGGAGGACATTCTTTTTGCCAGCATTTGAAATCCATATGGAAGTAACACCATCAGCAATCCCTTCGTCATCTGTCTGCTCAGTACTCCTGCCTTTGACCCCAAATACCTTTGAGGTGTTTTCTTTTGTTGCTGTTTGCATATACAGAGAGCTCTCTGGTGGGGGTTGGGTGGGACCCTCTTATTATGGGAAATTATAAGCAGCCTCCATCCGCATTCAAAAATCACAAAGGGAAGTAAAACAGCAATGTCTGCACAATCCAGATGTTGATGAATATAAGGACCCAGAATGCCCTCCATCCTTTAACAACATGCCAACGCCTAGCCCACAGTCAGACCTGACAACAGTAGTGAGTTCAACAATAAAATGTAATTTCTATAACACTTGAAAACCAAGATCCAGTTACACTATATGCTCCTAAGTGAAACGTAGAACATCCCCCCAAAAGAAGTCTTTCGATTTTCCCAAAGAACAGAGTGTTATGAGCAAAAAAAAAGCAATGGGGGGGGGGGCTTTAGTTGGTAACAAATATGTTTGTTTTTCATGTCTAATAAGTCCAAGCTTAGATGCTAATATTCTTTAAGTAAAGGACCCTTCTATGGGAGTGCCTCTTTCTTTCTTCCCTTTTTTTTTTTTTTTGACCCATCTGGTTTGTCAGAAAAGTCTCCTACCTCTGATATTTATACAATATCATGCAAATGTCAAAATCTGAATGTCATCTTCAAAGACCCTTTTATGTCAGGCAACCCCTTTATAGGGAAAAAATAAACAATTTTATGTATGCATGCTTGATGCCAGTCCAATTAATAAAAGCCTTTTTTGCTATGCTTGGCTACAAGCAAGTTTCTCTTTTGAAAATGAACAGAGGGAGAATGAGATAAAAGGTCTGTATTGTTTCCTTGCAAATTTTACAGTTTCATTTTTAATTTGTGTTTGGATGTGAGGATCTTGGTGCAGATGGTGTGATAGTCCACAGTATGTTCTGAGAACCTGAAATGATAACAAAGATATGCAAATTGAGAGGGTGCTTTGGATGAAAGCCAAGATATCCAATTTCACAATAGCTGAAACAAATTGATGTGCCCAGCAAACTACTCAGAGTAGCACTAGGAAATGTAACAGTGCCAAAACAAATTATATTAATGACCTTAGCAGTGTGTTGAATTCCATTGGCCAGCTTAGTGTTGGTTACAATTGTCCACACTGGCACTTCATTCACCACTTAAAACAACTTTCCTAAAAAAAAGGAAAAAAATTTAAAACCAAACCCAAACAAAACCACAGACACAAAAATGACCTAAACTTAAAAAAAAAAATCAATCTACATAATATCCAATAAATGTGTACTACTATTTTTTGTACCTGAAAATATTCACTGATATTTAACCTAACACATAGTGCAAAAAAACCCCATAAAAATTAAATACACAAAGAGACATGTCAGAAATTTAACTTTTTAGGAATTAAAGGATCATTTTTTTAAATTGCATTTCAGATATAACAGTCTGTGAAAACCATTTTAATAAACATTTACATTACTTCATAGGGAAGTCTAGTCAAAATCACAAAAGAAAATGATTTATGTCAATGTTATTTTATCAGGGCTTTTTATTACATAATTTGGTCAAATGTAATGGTTTACAATTTAAAGCTAATCATTATAAAGAAAGGATTTAAATCAGGGTTGGAGAGAAAAACATTTTTTATCAACACGGAAGCTCAAGAATATTAAACTCTAATTAATAACCTAACACACTGAATTGCTAGTGTATTAACAATAATTTGACATCATTTTATTCTTGAGCAGCAATTGTGATTGAAAAATGTCTTTTTGTAGTTATTTTTCCTTCATACATCTGATGTTGGTAGCTTGTTCATATGTGTTCAAAATCACAGTTATGTGGGGAAAATGTGCCAAATAAAAATGGCGTCTCACTTTTAAATTATACTGAAAACATAAATAGACAAGGATAGATGTGACAGAGTAGATTGAAGATGCATACTACTACAGATATCATTTCAAGACAAGCATTTTACAATGCTGGCCATGCTTATTTTCTCATAATTAAAATTGAACTTCCATTAAAAACCTGACAACTAAAGCATTTTACTGAGGGGCAGAGTTAAATGTGGAAAGTCAAGAAAATGGCTTCTTTTTTAATATAATCAATATATAATAGCACCTGGATTTATGTATCCTTCATTGATGATTTTGCGCAAACAGGTCATAGGTCTCTTAGTAACCTAGGGTTTCCTAAAAGTTGATTGCACACTTGTTGCTCTGAAACCAGTTTGCCAAATCCAAGGACCATTCAAAGGGGTAAATACAACTAAGTTTGTGAAATTATTATTACTTGGGGGCTGATTGTAGAATAAAAAAAATGTGAGGCAACTTTATGTTACTGACATGGTCCCCTAATAATTTCCAAGAGAAAATCTTCGCATAGATTTCCAGCCTCGGCATCCCTATGGAGGGTCACTATGAGTTGCAATAGACTGGCTGACTATGGGTGTGAGTGTTTTGGGGGAGACAGTACTTATTTATCATCAGGGTTATAATAATTCAAGGGGTGAGAGGCAGGGCCAAATGTAGATTTCCCAAGATGGAATACGTCATTTATTCAAAATAAGTAGTTATTTAAAAATTACAATGCATTGTTAATTTTACCATATTTTTTCTCCCAGAATTCCTTTATATGCTTTTCTTTGCTGCTTATATCTGTTTTTTCATCTAGAAAATGTTAAAAGAGGAAGGTCAGTAAGTGGATAGCTCTTTTTGTATTCAATAAACAAACACATGTCTCCTCATTACACACATTGTGCCTTTGGATACTCAATTGAGGTCAACTGGGTTTTAGCGAAACAACGCAAGTGTTAAACTTTCTAATGATTTATGTAAATAGCAACAGGTTAGTCTATGACTGTTACCATGAGGTATAGATTTGAGAAGTATTTCTCTTTTTTTTTGAGAAGTATTTCTGTAGGATATCGTTTGCTAGTAGCTGGAGAACAGGATTTGTAATTAGGCCATATAGAATTTAAGTATAATTTTTAGAAATCCTCTCATCACAAGAATAAATGTAAAAAAATGCTTGTGATGGACATTAGGCAAATATTTTAAAAAGCTACAGTATGCTACAAGTAACTACTCCGACGCGTTCTTTAATGTAAGTAACACCAAAATATAGGGCTTCTGATAAGCCCCCAAGTGACCTCTGGTCTAGGGGGGAAAAGCACACTGAAAGGAAGATCTTGGAGCTGTCCATCAATTTCCAAGGCACACAGAAATCCTGAGCAGTGAGGCAGTGTACTCTCGGTCCTCATGCATAATCCATACCAAATAGGTGAGGTCGTATGTAAAATGAATTTTAATTGGTTATAATTGTCATTTCATTTAGTAAAGTATTGTCTGGAGACCAGGATATCAATTAGCACTCTATGGACTCCGTTACTTATGAAAATATGCATATAGAGAAATGATGTGCTTGAATAGTAGACATACTTTAATTAAGAAAATGATACCATAAATTAACGACCTCTAAAGTATCAATTAATAGTCATATAGGTATGTTTTGAGCATCCACTCCTTAAAGTCAAAAATCACTGTCTCATTTTAAAGGAACTGAGAAAACAAACAGGTTTTGGGTTTGCCTTTCTCGAGGCATCTACTTGCTATGCTGTAAGATAAGCTTCAACATTAAAAAGAGAGAGATGTCTGATACTGGTGAAAACTTGCTTCTTTAATTTTAAAGCCTCGATATGTATGCATTCTATGAAAACACCAGAAAACAATATGAAGTCAAGAGGCTCCCATGAAGATCTCGTTCACATGTCCTTCAGTTCCTCAGAATTAATGGACGTTCAGGCATCAATAAGGTAGGAAAAAAGATGATTGATGTATTTCGTTTTATTATTAAATTGTTGGTAACCAAGGCAGCTTTCCTTTTTTCTGTGGGGATGAAGAGGGACCTGTCCCTTTTTAGCCACTTGCTCAGAATGACTTTTATACCCAATATCAGTGAGAAGAAAGGATGAATGTCACCTCTCTTCTCTTCCTCCTCCTGCGGATGCCTCCTCTCTCCTTTGATTGACAGCTACTAATAACCTTCCTGCCCTAAGTGCCATGGAGACACTTTATTAGGACAAACAGCCAAGGAAATCTAGGAATGGAGCCAAGTCTGCAGTGAGTTATTATCGGGCTTGTATTTATCTCAGCTTTGTAATTTTTTTCAGTGATATGCAAATCCTGAAATAGATCTTCTGCTGTTGAAGGACAGGTCCCTCTGTTAATTGATCCACTGAGATTCACTATACCCTCTTTTAGCTCTCAGCCAGGGAAACGTGCTACATGAAAGAGGCTCAGAGCAGTACACAGGACACACATTCCTCCCGCGCTCCTCCACAAGAACTTGCAAACCAAAAATGAATTTTTGTTTCCACAAGAAAATGTTGCCTCTCAATATTTTTTAGCTCAGCAGATCAAACTGATTTGTTTATTTGTTTATTAGTTTGATGGAGAAGGCTCTTTCAAATTAGGGCCACATGTGATTTCAGATGGGGTTAGCTTTCCTCTTAGAATACACAAAGCTCAACTACATTGTAAATATATTAAAACGAATTCAGTGAGAACCAACATTTTTTTTCAGGAATAAAAGCAATATAATATACTAGGAGAGACATGAAGTAGTGACATTTGTTTTGCTCAGAGCAGCTTCCATTTTGTACATTAAAACACGTACAGAGACTCCCACACCTTGCAATTTTAAGAACATTTCCTTTTTAATAAGTGTTTCTTCCTAGTCACTCTGTCTGTGTGCGTGCATCTGTATATATCTCAGTAATTCTGTCAATAGTCCATCAATAATGAGGAGAACAATAATAGTAACACAATAGCTCATTGTGTAGTTACAATATTTATATGGGATGTGAAAGCAGTATTGGAGCAAAGAAAAACAAAAAATTGAAAAAGAGAAATGCTGATTAGTATTCTAGAGGGAGTCTAGTGGCACTAGAGGTATGCTCAGAATCCTCTCCATTTATAGATTAATATTAATTGCTTAATGATATTTTGAGTCTTGTGTGAGTACACATAATGCAGTGTGTGACGTGTATTTGGCATTGTATAGAAAATATCATTGCCAGATAAATTATTAGAGCAATAAAAAAAACAAAGTCATTATACATTATAATATAGGGTCGTCATGTAAGTCTAGGGAACAGGCCCAGTATTTGGAGATTCATAGTGCACACTGCCATATTATGTTACAAAGTCCATCAACTGGTGCCTAGCAATCAAAAGATATAGCATCTGTGGTCTGAAGGCCTTGAAGGTAAACAAGCGGCCAACTAGCCAAGAAGCACCAAAGTCTATGTGGAAGAAGCACACCAGTCTGTGTGATCAAGAGGCATCCATGGCATCAGGTATCAGGCATCAAAGACTCAGAACAAAAAAATCGTATCAACGTGATGAGGGCTTGGGGTGCTGAGTGGAAACCCAATGCCCATCCATAGAAAATTGGACATTCCCTTACAGAAGGGTCACAAGGAAGAGATGAGCTAGTCAGGGTTCAGTATAGCACTGATGAAACATACAACTTTCCTCTAGTTCTTTAATGCAATCCCCCCCACGTCCTGCCACTATCATGACCTCAGTTCTACCTTACAAATCTGACTAGACTAGAGCATGTACACTGCTACCGATAAGAGCCTGCAATGCAGGGAATCGAGGACAGATAAACCCCTCAGGACCAATAATGGGAATAGAGATACCAGGAGGGTAAGGGGAAGGTGAGGAGGAGAAAGGGGGGACCGATCACAATGATTAATGTATAACTCCTCCCAAGGGGGATGGACAACAGAAACTTGGCTATAGGGCGACAGTGGTCTGTGTAAGACATGGAGGGAAAAAAGGATAAATTATCAATTGTCCGTTGGGGGAGTGGGGGAGTGGTGTGTGTGTGTGTGTGTGTGTGTGTGTGTGTGAGAGAGAGAGAGAGAGAGGAGTTGATATCAAGGGCTGAGGTAGAAAGAAAATGCTTTAAAAATGATGATGGCAACATATGTACAAATGTGCTTGACACAATAGATGAATGTATGGATTGTGATAAGAGCTCTAAGAGCCCCAATAAAATGATTTTTTTTAATTGCAAAGAAAAAAAACCTCACACTATAGTATTACTTTATGCTAATAACAATTAATATTCCATCTGGAAACGTGGCAGAAGTGACACATTTGTACATTGTTTTGGGTTATTTATACCAATATCAGTGCTTTGAGAAAAAGTCCATCAACAACTATACTGTTCAACTAGGGATTTTCAAAGCCTGCTGTGTATGGACTATATCAAGTCTTATCTCTTATTTCATTAGGTCAGTATAGGACATATATTACAAATGCTGAATAATACTATTAAAATATAAAGTTAGAAATGTATTCCTGATAAGTAAGTGTCTTATTAAGAGCTGAATTCTCTTTCACACTTGAAGCCACAGACATGCTGTGTTAGTCTGGGTTGACTAGAGAAAGAAATTCAGAGACACTCATCTGTGCGTAAGAAAGAGGTTTATAAAAAGAGTAATTGTACATTAAGAAAACATGCCAGACCAGTTCAGATCAAGTCCATGAGTCCAATTTTAGCCCATATGTCCAATACCAATCTATAAAGGTTTCTTCAGACTCACATAACACATGCAATGACAACGAATCCAGGAAGATCACAGGCCAGTGGGTGGGAAGTCTTGTGGATCCAGCAGCATTGTAAGCATCTCAGCGCTGGCAGGGGTCTCCATGGGGCCTCTCTCCTTGTGACTTCAGCCTCTGTCCCTGTTGCTTGTCAACCCAATGTCTCCCAGGGAGTGAGCAGAGAGAAAGAGTGTCTCCCGTCTCCAAGGAAGAATACCAGAGTTCCCAGAATCCTCTGGAGAAGGCCATCCTCACAAAGAAGCCTCATTGGCTATGACCTGATTGACAGGCTAGACTCCACCTCTTCACTCCTAATTCTTTCAAATTGACAAACAATTATATAACTACCACACATGCTTAAAAAAAATCTACTTATATTTCACTTTTGTAAGTTCAAGGAATTGCTTCAGACTCTGTCTCCAACGCTAAATGAGCCTCAACTGTTTTTACAGGGTGATTTCCCTTAGATCAATCTTTGTCAAAGGGGAGAGATTCTGTCTCCCTGTGGACATTTCTGGAAAATTACAATTTATAAGAGCAGATTCTACTCACTGGTATCTAGTGAGTAGGATCCAATGTAGGCTAAACATCTGTGTACGCCCAGAACAGTCCTCCACTACAATTCCCTGCCAGTAGTGAGATGGAGGCCCTAATTCCATCTAAGTTCTCTCTCTTTTGATAATTAGCACTTTGGAATCTTACATGTTTTGAACAATTTTCCATGATTTGGTGTGGCGTCTCCAGTAATGCATTGTAGGCAATTCCTTGTATTTTTAGATTATGCCCAGGGGTTCTGTCTCCAATCTGGACCTGGTACCAGGGATTTCCGGTCTGGAACATTAGATTGGACACTGACTGGAACATGTTATTTCCTGAACAAAGAACATGTGATGCTCTATAGGTAAAAATAACCTAGATTATATATTTTCAGTTACATTTTTTAAAATAGTAGCTAAATATATCTGTTTCTTAGTAAAACTTAAATGTATAAAAGCTGCTAGAAAATCGTGAGTGTACAGGGAGAAAAATCATCACAGTTGGGAGTCACTCTGTGCGTCCCAGGAATCCTAGACAAACTTTAACCTCTAATTCAAGGGATCACTAGATAAACCAGGGAAATCTTTAGATCTGAAATTCATCAATCATTATTCAAAAACATTGATCATGATAAGATCTATTTTACTATAGATCTACAAATTCCTGAAAACTTAGTTATCAAAGAGCTGTTTCAATATGCAAATATTTTTCAGACTTGTAATAAGAATATTTAAGAAACTATTAAAATAATGAAAACGTTTCCAAAGCTATCAGGCCATTCTTTTAATACCAGTATGCTTGAGCTCATGCAACAGTGACATGCAGCTTTTATCCTTTTAGTCAAGAATATGAGTTTTACTGTTCCCCAAACCATGATGCTTATCAATCATAAGGACTCTTTAATACATTCAGTTTTCCTTTAACACCCTTTGGTAGAAAAAAGAAAGAACAAACCATTTAGCTAGAGCAGCAGGACTAGCCAAATGAATTATTAACAAACTTCTTGTTCCCAAAGGGAATCAAACAAGATGGAGTCCACATAGCAAATTTACATTATAATCAATCGGTCATATAGTATCTGCTTTGCTTCGGGAAAATATGAACTACAGGAGTGCCCTTGTTATAAGGGCACTAAAGATATACAGAAAAATAACATGGTCTGGGCCTTCTAGTCAACCAGCTAAAAATATACAGGAAAATAACATGGTCCGGGCCTTCTAGAATATCAGTCAAGTCAACCAGCATGACTCCTCAATGGTTAGTTGGCAATAGAACATTCCACGTTAAGATATATCATGTTATTAGTCTCTAATGGTGTAAATAAAGCTTCAATTATGCTCTTAGCCAGAAAGAAAATGACATTCCAGCACCCAAAATTGCTATAACCTTAATTGTTAATCAATTGAGTTCAATAAATACTCATTGAACTACTAAGTCCCTGGAGTAGCGATATATTCCATGGAGTTAACTGAAAATAATTCCACTGTGTTCCTCACTTTAAAAGAATTTGTCCCATGTGGATGATATCTACTGCACTTTCAAATTTATGAAGGGGAAATGTTAATCTACTGTTTTCACACACAGAAAACTATATAATGTCAAAATCTAGCTCACGGTGTCATTATAAGCATAGAGGATATTGGAAAAATCTTAGACTAGTTCCCAATATCCAGTACATTGCATGTACCATAAACAGTTTAGGTTTGACCAAGAACTGCTAGCTTCCCTAATTTTTGGCTTCACTTTCAGTTTAGTAAAAGCCAGGGAAAGTCATCTCTCCTCACCTTTTCCAATTTTTGTGATTTGGGATTTTTATAAATTATGTTATCAATGTCATTGTTGAAGTAGCATCCCACTCTTGCTTTGATTGGCATCTCTAGAATGTATAGTGATAGTGAGAATTGCTTCATGTTTGTTGACAGCCTGGGTGTCTTCTTGGGTAAACTGTCTAGTCATGTGACTTTGCCATTTTTTAATTGGATTTTTCCCCCCTTTTTCTTGTTGATGTGTTGCATTTCTATAAAGACAGTAGCAGTACTTTATTTAGACCTCAGTAATCTATTGTCTATCTCAATGAACCATATTTTTGGGTTTTTTTAAGACCACATAGGATTGTTACCCAGAGAATTTTTAGCACCAATACTCAGCCTTTAGCACGTGTCTAACCAAAACAGTAATTTCCCTTTTTCTGCCAGATATCTTATACTGTTTCAGATTAAACATATGAGTGGGTTCAAACAATTGTAATTGTTACAATTTAGCATATCCAATTAACACCAGCCTATGGACAGACTTACACACCTTCAATTTAATTGCATCAGGTAAGGGTATGTTGGACATAAGAACCAAACAATCTATTCAGGTAAGGGAGGGGCAATTACTTCATACAGAATCTCTTTAAATCTTCTCATTTTCATCCAAACGTTTACTATAGTCCTCTCAACTGTCACGTCTCCATATCCCTCGAGTCTGCAAGATATAAACCAGAAGGAAGATCAATATTAAACCATTTAAGTCAATCAAAACTTATAGCTACCCCAAATCATGGAATTTCAAAAAGTTTATGAAAAAATTTCATTATCTTTCATTTCATTTTCCCACAATTAATTTGAAGCTATCATGGGTCACTGTGAGTCGGAATCCACTCAATAGCACTGTGCTTGAGTATTACAGCTAAGAGTGGCCCCATAGGATTTTCTAGGTTTCTTTAAGAAAAGAAGAATGTCACTTACTTCTCCTGGTGGGTTCAAACTTTCAATCCTTTGGTTAACCGCCATGTGTTTAGCTACTGCATCATTAGGATGTCTTGGTGTATTATTAGAACAGATGTGTTTTATACATTATTTAAATTAAGTTAGTAACTAATACAACTCTTAGGTTAATATGATAATATTTTACATAGTGTTGAATTTAAATTAGTAAAAAAAAATAGCTAGGCTGTTTTAAATTAAGATTTTAAATGTGGTTCCTAAGAAAACTACAGAGAAAATAACTCAGAAAATTGTGGTGACAAAATGAAAAAGGAATTAAAATGGCATACTAGAAAACTCATATTTAACACAATATTTGGCAGTGATGGAGCAACGGAAAAACCCAAGTGTGAGCTAGACATATAAAACTCAAACTGTAAATAGCCCTAAAGTATAAATAATTATATTAAATATGAATGGGTTAAACATCCCAATCAGTGGGAAAATATTGGCTAAATAGAAAAAAATGATACAATTATATACTGTCTACAAGACACACTATAGTCAAAGACACAGATGATTTGAAAGTAAACCAATGTAAAATCCATATACCATGCAAGTAGCACCCACAAAAAACATAGCTGACATGTGTATTAGATTCATAGGCCAACTGTGACAAACTACTACAAACAAAGGCAATAAAATAACTGTAACGTATAATTTCATGTTTTAAATCCTAGATGTTTAAAATCAACACACAAGAAATTTATATCAGAGAAGCATCCCAACCGTTCTAACTCAAGCCCTTGGGTTGGTTGCTAGCTGCAGCCTTCTTCAGACTCACGTCACTGCCAGTCTAGGATAGCTCCTCCAAAATTAAACACAGAGCTGTCATCTAACTAGAACTCCATTCTTTGTCTGTACCCCACTATTACAGGCACATGTCTGCACAGAAAATACTTATATACCTTGAGTGTTGATAGCAATATTACTTACAGGACTGAACAATAACCATAATTCAAAAAATCAACAACTAATAAATGGATAAGCAATATGTAGTTCAGCCATGCTATGGGACATTATTCAGCTGTAAAAGGTAATGAAGAAACTTACACATGCTACATTATAGGCAGATTCTTAAAACATTTTATTTTCATGCATGAACCTGGATATGAAATGTCCAGATTAGAGAAGTCCATGGAAACAGAAAATAGATTAGGCTTTTCACAGGGCTGTAGATGAGTTGGGTGAAATAAGAATGACTTCTAATTCACAAAGCTTCTGTTGTGTGTCCGGAAGGTATTATGTAATTGAATAATAATAATTTTGCACTATTTTTTAAATATACTAAAACATTAATATTTATAGTCAAAATTTATATTTTGTTTCTAAGGAGTAAGAAACAATCAGCAAATGACTGACCTTGTGTTTTCAAAGATATGTGTCAGGAAATCCAACACTTGCTTGCCACTTTGTCATACTGTGAACAGTTTGTGTTCTGTTGTGCTGCTAAAAGCTTTCTGCTTTCAGCTCTGCCTTTCAAAAGCCAGGGAATCCGACATGGTGAGTAGATTGGAATGGAGCTTTCAGACTAACACAGACTAAGCAGGAAGCATGGCCAACCCAGTTATGAGGGATCGGCTACTGAAAAATTCTTGAAAAGCATTGGAATATCGTCTGGTAAAGTCCTAAAAAATAAGACCCTCTTGTTGAGTGATACTCAAAATAAAATGAGAAAAGGGCTACATCCTTTAAATAGATTTGACTTTATTACAGGGATGGAGCAAAAGTTTTGAGAACATCATTTACTTATGAGAGATGATTCAAAATAAGAAGAAACAATCACAAACATGCATTAATAATTGAAACATAGAATGTACAAAGTAAGATCATCCAAAAATTGGAAATCATCAAAACATAAATAAATAAAACACATAATTGTATTATGCTAAATGGACTGGTATTGGTCAGCTTTAATCAAACAATCAAATGATTCACTATTTCAGGAATGAAAAAATTCAAGCAAAATGGTCTCACATTTATTGTAAAAAACAACAACAAAAACATTTCAGCAACACTATCTGTGATAGGGTAACATCTTTGCAACACAAGACAGACCAGTTAATACAACTAGTATTCAAATTTACAAACTAACCACAAACATGATGAATAAATTGAAGAATCATAAAATCTCCAGTCTATAATCAAACAAATATGCCATCAAGGAGCTGATAATTATTGTGGAATGCAAAAGTTGAAAGCTCAGTGGTTGGAAAAGATGGCCTTGGTGACAGAAGTGAAGCTGGAGCTCAGGCAATAAAATTCCACAGGACCAATGATTTCTTCATTGTAAGTCTCATTTTTGACATAAACTGTGACTATATGAAAGAACTTCAGAAAAATTTCAAGCTTTGGATTCAAATATTGCGGGATTCCATGAGTAAAATATAGAATGATGAAGGAAGAAGAATCAAAAGATGATGGAAGGATATACAGTCACCATGCCAAAAAGAACTGGTCAACATTCATCTACCTCAAAGGGTAGGATACGATCAAGGACCAATGGTATTGAAGGAAAAGTTCAAGCAGTACTTACAGCATTAATAGAAATAAAAAAGGCTCCTGAAATTGACAGCACGCCAATTGAAAAGTTTCAACAAGTTATTGAAGCAGTTGGAAGCACTCATTCCTCTACGAGAAGAAATTTGAAAGATAGTTGCCCGGTCAACTAATTCAAAAGATTTTTATTGGTGCCTGTTCCAACAGAATGAAGAAATGCTCAAACAATATAATGAACATCACACGTGTTTGCAATCTTGGTAGGGATCATTTGGTTGCTGCAGTACTTTTGCAGGGAACTGACAGAAATTCAAGCTGGATTCAGAAGACAATATGGCACGAGGGATAGTATTGCTGATGTCAAACTGACCTTGGTTGAAAGAGGGAATACCACAAAGCTGTTTACTTGTATTTTGTTGATTATGCAAAGACATTTGACTGTGCAGAACATAGCAAACTATGGATAATATTTTAAAGAATGGTAATTGTAGAAGATTTAATTACGCTCATGTGGAACTTGAAGAATGACCAAAAATATTTCAAATATAATATAATAAAGATGACTGAATGATTTTTAGATGCAAAAAAGGCTTGTATCCTTTCACATACTCCACCAATCTGTATAATCCAAGAAGATGAACTATGTAGAAGAAAGCCTCCTGAGGATTGGCGGGACCGCATCGACATGCCCGAGGACCCTCACCGCGAGGACCACTGATGCTTCCCTGTCACCGCTGCGGAGCTTGTGTTGTGGTGTGTCTTCTCCCAAGGGTGACACCGATTTGAGAAATGTGTGATCCCTGTGATAAATGCCTTTCTCCTACAAAAACCAATGTAACTATCGCACTAGAGATAATAATACAGAACAAATTATTGAGGGGTATTCATACAAGTGCAAAACAACTGCCCTCCCATTTATAGAAAATAATTCCAAGCTTCTTCTCACTCTTACATTTTCCTCTATGCCCCTCCCCCCCGGGATATTGAACACAGAATGAGCTTCCCTTTTGTACCACTGTGCATTTTTTACCTTAAAATAAGATGTAATGCATAGCATATATCACTTTACATATGAAATCAGGTATTTTTCTATTGTTAGTACAAAGAAATATAAATGTCAAATAAAGAGGCAAAACTATTACTAGACATTGGACCTAGAAACGATAGTACTGCAGTCATATGGTTCTTCCAACACGTCACTAGGGTATTCGTACACAGAGAGTACAGCAGGTGAAATTAAAATGCTGATGGGTGTGAAGAAGGTCCTGAATACAGAGTGCATTATTAATCCTAAGATGTACATCTTACCATATCTTATATTGAAAACGTTTTTCAGCACTCCAATTTGATACAGAAAATAAAATAAGAATCTCCACCTAAGCCATAAAATAGAAATAACATAATAGCATGGTAGAGAGATTCCCATAGGGCTTCCTCCTTGTGCAAGAGGGGAGGGGAAATTACGAATAGTAACTTAAATAGACATAGCAGAATCAGAGATTGTTTTTGCTTTGCTTCAGATATGCTTCAAATCTAGGGCCAGACAAAATGATGTGGACTTTGTCCAAGCCACGGTTCTCAATAAGATTGAATCTCCACTCTTCTAACAGAAGTTGTATCTTTTTCCCCATGTTCAACTTCTCAGGATTCCTGCTTCTATACTAGCTACACTCTCCTCTACCCCAAATCACATAAATATTCTCTGGTACCGCCCTCCCCCATCTCTGTATAGGTGCAAGTGTAATCCTGGAGAGAACACACCTGACACTGAACTCCGTGAACAAGCGCTGCATTTGTCTGCTCACTGTGAACTCATTGAATTATGCATGCCCAAAGAATTCTCCTAGAAATTCAAAATTGCATATAAACTAGACAACCATCGATCTGAACTCCTTGGTGTTTTAAAAATGATTCTGTTTTGAAGTTTAAATCTGTCGACCTGAGAAAGGCTTTGTCCTGTTGGACAGAGGGTCACTCTGAGTCACACAAGACTTGAAGCACCTAACAACAGGTGTCGTCACAAATTCATTGCTCATCCTGGGTTTTTAGATACAAATAACCTTTTCTTTAATGTGCACAGCATGGGTTAATTACCTCTAAAATAGTTGTTAAATTTTAGGAAAAACACAATTGTTTGGACCTGGTTTAGGGAATAAGGTCACCACTTCTACAATGTCACACATTTCTTAGTAGCATAACACAAATTTTCAAATTTTAAAACGGTGAAGAAAACAGTCTTGTTATTTTATAATGATTGTCTTCATTTACTCAATTGATATTTATTTTCTATTATAGACCAGAATTGTTTTTTAATGCAAATGTAACACTTAAAAACATATATGGAGAGAAAGCTCTCATCTAGCTCATAATATATTATAAAGACTAGATAATCGACAATGTATAAGAAAATCATGATCTCTGCAAGTATATCAGGGGGAAAAACAAAGCTTCATTTGAAATTTAGACATTCACCTGCTTAAGGTAATACTTGAGCAGGTGTGTGTTGTGTGTGTATCTTTCTATATGATTAAATTTGTGTGAAGTTTATGAACCAACAAACATAATTTACAGTGGAGAAACAGAAAAGTAGCTGCCTCTACAGGACCGTGGTGATGTAAAGCATTACATAGGAGGCTGCTAAGTGCAAGGTCAGAAATTTGAATCCACCAGCCACTCACCAGGAAAAGAGATGATTCCTTCCGTTCCCATAAAGACTTACAGTCCCACAAACCCACAGGGGTAATACACTCTGTCTATAGGCCATTGTGAAAGTTGGACAACTGAATAAGTAAGAGCAAACAAACATCAATACATTTGAGCTATGATGTTTTGAAACAATATTGAAAATAGCATGGACAGCCAAAAGAACATACAACTGTCTTGGAATCAGTTTAGCCCAAATGCTCCTTACAGGCAAGGATGGCAAGACTTAGTCTCACTTTGGAAAAATATTATCAGGAGAGACCAGTCCCTTGAGAGACATTGTGCTTGATAAAGGGAAGGGGCAGGGAATGAGCAAGGCCTTTGACAAGATAGATTGACCCAGTGCCTGCACTGTGGGATCAAGTTTAAAAACACTTGTGAGGATGGTGCAGGACCAGGCTGTGTTTTGCTATGTTGTATACACGGTCATTACCAGTCGGTACCTAGACTTGCCAGCACTTCATGAAAACATAGGGTTGCTGAGTTACAATCAACTAGATGGCAGCGAGTTTGGAGGGCTTTTTGTTTGTTTGTTTGTTTGTATTTTTTTCAGTTGCTCTCAAGCTATTGAACTCTGAATTGTACGATATATGTAGGATTTATATATGTGATATATTTAATGTTTTGCCTCAAAGATTTAAAAAAAAATTGCAAACAAATATGAACTCTGAGTCATAGATTCGGTTTTTATAATGGCATGTATTAGCAATTCTCAAACTCCCTCTGGGTCTCCTAGTTTTGAACAAATAAGTAACTATATTGAGGATAATGAGAAGCCAGGTACGCATTGCCGTGTAAGGAAGATGCACATGTTGAGATTATATGAACTGTTTTAGCATTGGATGTATTTTACCAGTTTTGTGATATGCGTATGCATGATTAAAATGAAAGGTACAAGTATGAACTCCTGATTTCATCTATCAATCTGTCTGACTGCTATATCTATCAATAGAAATAGCCGCTATATAGTAAATATTTAAACACACACACCAATATCTTAGGCTTCCTACCCCTTTTTATTGTCTAGATATTGTACATATATATATACAGTATATATATATATACATACACACACATACATACATATCCTAGTTTCCAGTTAATTGTTTGAAAACACTGTGCATTCAGAGGAGCTTCAGTTCTGAAGTGTCC
>NW_022111368.1:21123501-21132676 GCF_000313985.2 Echinops telfairi | reverse complement strand
TTAAAAAAAAAAAAAGAAGCCAGGAAAAAACACAAGAACAAACTGGCAAATGAATAAATATGTTTTATTGTTTTCTACAAAGAAAATAAATGAACAAATAGGAGCCATATCAAAGTAGCAAATCGAACTCCAGAAGACTGGTGCTAAGATTTCAGAAACTGATAATACATGGAAAGGACAAAGGCCTAGACTTGAATCAATAGAAGGGTGAATTAAAGAGCACGAAGACAAACATCTCAATACAAATTTGATAGAAGAGCAATCCTTGAAAGAATGATAAAAATTCTAAATAAAGTCTAAGAATTGTGAGGGACACAATCAAGAAGAATCAGTTACTAATGATCAGAATTTCAGAGAATTTAGACTCCAAAGGAAAATCAGCAAGACAGAGCAAAGTCAAACTTGCCAAAGAAAAGGGCAAGAAAAAGAATTCGATTATTAGCTTGCAAAAAATGAAAAACAATTGCAAAGAAGAGCCCATTTGCTCTGACATCTGAGATCAGGCTCTGGGATGATAGGTGTAAAGTCTGAGCCTATCTAACTTCACTGATGAATTCTACCAAATCTTCCAAGAAAAATGGATAGCAATTCTCCTCAAACTCCTCCAGAGCACAGAGAAGAACGGATTATTTCCTAATTCATCTATGAAACCAGCATAATCCTGATATAAAACCCAGGCAAAGAATAACTAATGAAGAGTATTATAGACCAACAGCCCTCATGAGTAAAGACAAAAATATTCCCAACAAAATGCTAGGCTATTGAATCCAATAATATATTTTTAAAAATATATCATGACCAAGTGGGGCTCACACCAGGGCTGAAAGACTGGCTCAATATTAGAAAAATAATCAGTGTAATCCAACACACAAATAAAATAAAAGAAAAGAACAAATGATCATATTGATTGATGCAGAGAATTATTTGACAAATCCCAACACACATTTGTGATCAAAATATTAGGAGTAAAATCTCATCGCTGTCTTTGAGATGGTTCACTATAAACAGCAGGATGGCAATCACAATGAACCCTGTTCACATTCATTCACAGCTGAATCATATAATCCATCCCGTGTCTTTCCCAAACCTCCTTATTCAAACCCATCAGGGGAAGGTCATTTAATGTAACAATGGAGACTACGTCACTATGCTGCAAATACATTTTTATTTGCTCTTAGTTAGAGCCACATCTTACTAAGGGTGTGCGGTGGTTAGATTATATGTCAATTCCATGCACCTGTGTAAAGGTAGTGGGGAAGTCCAACCTATCAATGAAGTTATAGCCCAATGGCATCTCCTTGGGGTTGTGGTCTTTTTATAAGACATGCTGTGGTGGACAGGCTTCTCTCTCTTGCCTCTCTTCAGTGTGCTGCTTATTGTGATTCTGGCTCTGGCTCCTGGGCTGGAGTCCAAAATATCTGTGGCCTCCTGACTGTGGGAGCTGTCAGTGTCTCCCAAATCCATACAGCCTCTGAATCCAGGTGACCATGCACCCATTTGCCTGCAAGCTCCCATATTTCCTGCTCTGTTTTCCTGTTTCATTTGTCAACAGGAGCAAGAGTCTGCAGGGCCACCAGCGAGTATCTGACACATCACACTCAGCTGGACTAGCCTAGGCCACTTTCTTGATATAAAATTCTTTCAGGATAGAAAGTTCTTTCTTATACATATAGGAGGGTCATTGGTTTCGTCCTTCTCAAAAACACAGTCTAGTTTAGAGTGTTTCATAAATCAAGAGCTAACCACCAGAAAATGGAAAGCAGTCAAAATTCCCTTTACTCAAGACTACAATTGCAACAAATAAGGATATTATACTGTAGATCAGAATGTCGAAAAGGGAGATCAGTATCATTGATACATTTCAGAACAAAGATTTTGAAGAGAATACTACAGAGCCTCCAGAAATCAAAGGTAAATAGGAGCTTTGGAAGTTATTTAGAATTAAATTGGTTGTTTTCTCAAGCAACAATGTATTTTTTTTTTGGAGGGAGAAGTCATAAAACTACCTGTTTATGTCATAGGGTGACAGTTCTCCATAGTTTTCTGATGGATTTAAGAAGAGTCTTTTATTTTCAGAGGTTTTTTTTCTTCTCTTGTTTGTTACTTTCCCCCCCACTTGTTAAAAACCAGAGTGACAATGTGCAAGCCCTTTATATTTAAGAAAGGAAACAATAAGTCATATAATCCTTACTTTTGCACATTTGCCTTAATGTTGACCTTGTATGTGAATCTGCAGAAATCATGGAAGTATCTCAATATTCACTCCCTCTAAAAATGAAGAAAGAAAATAGACTATGTCAATGCTTATAGTTCTTTTCGGGTGGAGGGCAAGGGGGTCAGAGGGATAATTGTATTCGTTTTCTTTGTTCTTTATTGTTTTTGATATTTGTTAATTATACCTTTTATCATCAGATAAACTCTAGCCTTGATATTCTCCCTCTCCTCCCATGTTGATCCATAAAAAATGAGAAAAAAAGAGATAAAATGAGTGGGAAGTGACTGAGAGCTGGAAATGATCTTTCAGGTCCTGCAGTCCAAATTCTTTTTTCTAAAGAAGGGCACCAGGGCTGAGATACAGTCAACGAAGGTGGCCTGGCTTCTCAGTGAGAACGTCAGGGGAATTCAGCCCAAGCTTTCTGTATCCCTCTCTATTCTGTGTGCTATGAGCATGGCTCCAAGGAAACTGCCAATTTATTAACTGATATCACACCACTAATGGTAACGTGCAGAATTCTTATGCTTTTGTGGGTCCTCAGGGAACATCTCCTCTTAATTGAACATTATACTTTCTTAGTAATAGAGTGTTGGAAATATATGAGTAGACATTTGGACACTGAAGGACAGTATCCATGAAACTATGTCAGAAGTAATGTAGGTCACATTTTGATCCAAATGTTAATTGACAGTGTCTTTTAATGTGCATTTTGGGGCTCGGGTAATAGCAATGAGGGAAACTCATTATGAGCCCTGCAAGAAGAGAGTGCAGCTCTGTGACATGCCATCCGAGGTTCAGAAGGGGTTTGCACTGAATTTCTGTAGCTTTGCCTGAGGAAAAAACCACCTTCTCAGCTGCAGGTGGCGGAAGGCTGCAGTGGCCCATGGCAGTGCCCTCAGGCAGCGGGGTCCCTGTCACCTGAGGAATCACCCAGGCTTTGAAAAGCACTTCTTTTGCGCTTCCTTAAGGATCTAAGCCTTTCACTCCGACTTTGTCCACCAAGGAGCACTGACGAGTATTATTCTCATGTCTCAGCTCTTCAAAGCACTTCCTTTTTGACCACTATCCTTGTTCGCAGATTAGTGTGTAGAAATGTTACCACTTGGAAGTCTACATCAATAAAAAACATTTAAATTTCTTCTCGGGTTACTGTGTTATTTGTCTCTCACAACATCTTTGGTGATAAATAGATGCTAAACTAATATAGTTTCTATAACAATACCACTCATATTAGTGTGGAACAAATTGATTATAAGCTTTCCACAATGAAGAACGATTTTTCAAAATACCTAATACGCATGTTTTCTTTTTCCAAGTGACATTTAAAAATTCAGTCTTAGAAGGTAAGACTTAAAACTCGAATCCAACATTGTTATCTATTGTGGGCAGTAGCTAATTATTTTTCTTGTATTTTTTTCTTACTTTTATTGGGGGCTCTTACATCTTTTATCACAATCCATCCATTGGCCCAGTGTGTCAAGCACATTTGCACATAAGCTGCCATCACCATTTTCAAAGCCTTTTCTTCCCACTTGAGCCCCTGATATCAGCTCCCCTCCCTCCCTCCCCCAACTGCCCTCCCTCATGCACCCTTGATTAGTTGTAGATTATTATTTTCATATCTTACATCGTCTTCCCTGATCCCTCACACATTTTTCCATTATTCGGCCCTCTGGGACAGAGATTGATCCTCAGGGCCAACCATGAGAGTAGAGATACCAGGAGGATTAGGGGAGGGTGGGGCAAGAGAGGAGGAATGGATAAACAATTCTTAAATGGAGTGTGTAAACAAAAAGGAGATGACTATGCAAATGCATTGTAATTAAATTGTTAAGTTTGATTTTAAATAGTTTTATACTTATTTAATTCATTATTGGCTTTAGTGGTTTCTGTGTAAATGTGTATACTTATTGGTTTGGCACTCTACTCTCTACTTTTTCTTATCTTTGCTGTCTTTTAGTAATGATACCATAGAAACTAGAGGACACCAAGGAGAATCTAAATTTTAGGGGAAAAACAAACGAACATCCAAACTCATACAAATTTCTGGTAGGTGCTACCAGAAATGTACCAGATGGCAAGGATTGCTGCAGGGGACAGGTAGCTTCCTTTGGCCACCACGGAGTAGCTAGTGGTTCAATGGCTGACCTTGTGGGAAGTAGTTGAAACCCTACTAGAGAGTGTCTCCAGGGTTCCTTGAAATATTATTAATTAAGAAAAAACTATCTACAAAAAATTTAGTCCAGAATTTTACTTAGAATTTTATTCCTTTGACTATGTTTAAGGATCCGGTTTTTTATTGGTCTTTTAAAAAAAATCAATTTATTGGGGCTCATACAAATCGTATCACAATCTACACATAATCAAATCTTTAATAACCATGCTGATTGCTACTCAAGTGTGTAGATCTTTCTAAATGGAGTTGCCAAGGGAGAATATTATTTTCAAGTATTTCACAGAACTGTGAATTATAAATATATGGAGAGTGTAATCACTGGATTCCCAAGGACAATTCACAGAAAGCTACATATCTTAAAGTATGATGCTATCTGTGATAGTGTACTCTCCAGGTGCCTACAAGGATGACCAGTTAATACAACTTTTATTCAAATTTACACACAAGCCACTAAAATCAATGATGAAGAAATTGAGGAAATCTACCAATTTTTTCAGTCTGGAATTGGTCACATATGCAATCAAGTGCATTAATAATTAATATTGAAATTCAAAAGTTTTAACAAAAATGAAAGATTAATAGTTGGAATATATGGCCATGTGATAGAAATTAAGTTGGAGGTATCATGATTGAATTTTCCAAGACCAACAACTTATTCATTACAAACACCTTTTTAAGGAACTCAAGCTGTGACTGCACACCTAGAACTCACCAGCTGGAATACATAGGAATCAAATTAATTAAATCTGGAGAGAGAGAGGATGTAGAAACAATATCATCAGCCAAAACAAGGCATGTGGCCAACTGTGAAACAGAAAATCAATACTCATATGGAAATTCAGGTTGAAGCTGAAGAAAATTAAAATAAATCATGAGAGTCAAATTATGACCTGAAATATATCTCATCTGAATTTAGAGAACATTTTAAGAACAGATTTGATTCACTGAACACTGATGACCAAACCGGAAAAATAGTGAGATCAAATCAAGAACATAAAACACGAAGAAAGCAAATGATCCTTTAAAGAAAATTGAGAGGGAAAAAAGGTGGATGTCTGAAACTTGCTCTTGTACCTGGAGGAACTAATGTTAATTGGAGAGATTATGAAGCAAAAGGGCCGAACAAAATACTTCAAAAGGCAACTTGTGTAGACATAGCAACACATTGTAATACAATGTACAAAGACCTGGAGTTAGACAACCAAAAGTGAACGGCACTCTCAGTTTACCGCAAGCTGAAGGACCAAAGGAAAATTTCAAGCCTCTGGTGGTAATAACTCTATGGACCAAATGTTGAATGATACAGGAAGCATAAAAAGAAGATGCAAGGAATACACACAGTCAGTGTACCAAAATAGACTGCTTGGTATTCATTCATTTCAGGAGGTAATCTATGATCAAGAACCCATAATATTGAAGGGAAAAGTACAAGCATTCCTGAAGCATTGACACACACACACACACACACAAAACCCTCCACAAATTGATACGTTTCCAATGGAAATGTTTCAACAATCTGATGCAGCACTGGAAACACAAGTCTATACCAAGAAATTTATCAACCAGCTACCTGGCTATTTACTGAAAACGATTTATATTTGTGATATTTCCAAATAAAAGTGGCCCAATAGTATGTGGACATTTCAAACAATATCATTATTAAAACATGTGATTAAAAGTTTTCTGAAGATCATTCGCTAATGGTTGTAGCTCTATAGCAGCAGGGTGCTACCAGAACTTAAGTCAGGTTCGGAAGAGGATGTGGCATGAGGAATATTATTGCTTGTGCTAGATGAATCTTGAGTGCAAGCAGAGAATAACACAAAGAGGTTAACTTTTGTTTTATAGGATTTGAAAATACATTAATGCTGAGAATAATGGCAATTCCAGAATACTACAGATCTAAGGTCTTGTGGGACCTGTACATAGACAAAGAGACAGCCCAGTGATCAGCACAGGGGAATGTTGCATGACTTAAGAGTAGGAAAAGTATACATCAGATATATTTTCACCATTACTCATCATTCTGCATGCTGAGCTAACAGTTTGAGGAGCTGGAAGAAGCTTCTCATGAAGAAGAAGTATATGAAGAAGAACATGGCATTGGGATTGGAGGAAGGTTAACTAAGAACTTACTCTATGCAAATGAAACAATCTTGCTTGCTGAAATCAAGGAGGAGTACTCAACGCGCTTGCTGATGAAAATCAAAGACTGCAGCCTTCCATGTGGATGACAACTAATGTAGAGAAAACCAAACTCACTGGTAACAACTAGACCAATAACTAGACTAGTGTAGCTATACGGGCTGACACCAGAACACAGGAAAATGAAGCAGGAAGATCTTAGGTGGATGAATGCAGAGCTGAATGCATCTGAGTTAGTTAATTGTGCCAACCTGGCCGATAATCACATGTGGGGCTAATTGAAAGGCGGAGGGACAAATGGGTGGTGAGTCTCGCCTTTCTAGTTCTCGGGTCTCTTGTTTTGTGATGGTTGCACCAGGGTGCAGCTGCCTTAGCAGTTCCCTGCTTCAGCTTGCAAGATTGACTTCCTACAAGACATCCCCAAGGAGAAGCCACATGGACCTATCCCGATGCAGCCCTGGGTGCTGGAGCAGCTGTGTGGAGACCCCTGCTAGTGCTGAGATGCTTATTCGTTCACTGACTCAGCTTTCCTCCTGCAGTCGGCATCATTGCCTCTGTTCTGTGAGGGAGAGAACTTTGTGGACTGGTGTTGGATTAATGGGTTAATGTTGGACTTGTGGGCTTGGGCAGCATTGGGTTGGGATGTTTTTGTGATGCACACTTTCTTTACATAAAACTCTCTTATACATGAGTTGCTGTGGATTTGTTTCTCTAAAGTACCTAGACTAATACAGCATCCGAGGTCATTCAAGACATCGAACGTTGGAAGTCTGCTGACGGAGGGCTCCTGGGATCAACAGGCAGTATAACAGGATGTCAAAGAATGCGGTGCAGGCTCTAAATCGAACAGTTGAAGTAGCCTAGCTTCTGCACTCTGCCAATGCACACCGAGTATCGGCAACCTCCTGAATGCAATCTCTCTCCATTGAATCAAAGCGGTGACCAGATTAAAGCGATAGTGGTGTAGTAATTACATGTTGGGCTGCTAATCGCAAAGACAACAGTTTGAAAGCACCAGCTCCATCAGAGAAAGAAGAGGCTTTCCAATTCCATAAATCCAGATTTGGAAATCCGGAGGGGACATCCTACTCTGTCCTATAGCGTTGGTATGGGTCATTATAAACTCTATGACAGTGAGGGAGACTCCACCCTATTTTTCCGCAACTGGTTGGTTACTTCACAGAGGAGTCCAGCTTGGAGTTAACCATACCATCTTACATCATACCAAAGGAGAATGCTGACCTACTCAGGTTGGCATATGTTTTTGGTGCATAATATTATCTCTGAAGATCTATTTAGATAAGAGAGGCTGGATGAACAGTCTTGAGGAGAAAACAGCAGGGGACATGGGAGAGGGGGAGGTGGGGGGTAGTATTGACCAACTTAGGGACAAGGGAGCAACAAGTGATCCAAACTTAGTGGCAAGAGGGTCTGAGAGGCCTGGTACGGATTCAGCAAGGGCAATGTAACTAGAGAAATTACTGAAACCCAAATGAAGGCTAAGCATGATAGTGGGACAAGAGGAAAGTAAAAGGAAATAGATGAAAGAATTAGGAGACAAAGGGTATTTATAGAGGTCTAAACACAGGCATGTACATATGTAAATATATTTATATTGGATGGTGGGGAAATAGATCTATGTGCATATATTTATAGGTTTAGTATAAAGGCAGCAGATGGCCATTGGACTTCCACTCAATACTTACTCAAAGCAAGAACACTTTGTTCTATTAAATAGGCATTCCATGATGCATACCTTCCTGACAGGATCACTGAAGACAAATGTGTGCATAAGCAAATGTGGTGAAGAAAGCTGATGATGTCAGGCTCTCAAAAGATATAGCATGGGGTCATAAAGGCTTGAAGATAAACAAGTGGCCATCTAGCTCTGAAGCAACAAAGTCCACATGGAAGAAGCACACCAGCCTGTGTGATCATGAGGTGTCCATGGAATCAGGTATCACACATCAAAGAACAAAAAATCATATCGTTTCAAATCAGAGTGAATGCAGAGTGGAGACCCAAAGCCCATCTGTAGGCAACTGGACGCCCCCTTACTGAAGGGTCATTGGGAGGAGACAAGCCAGTCAGGATGCAGGGTAGCAATGATGAAACATACAACTTTCCTCTACTTCTTAAATGCTTCCTCCCCCCACTATCATGATCCCAATTCCATGTTACAAATCTGGCTAGACAAGAGGATATAAATTGGTACAGATAAGAACTGGAAACACAGGGTATCCAGGACAAATGACCCCTTCAGGACCAGTGGAGAGAGTGGTGACACTGGGAGGGTGGAGTGAAAAGGGGGACCTGATTATAAGGATCTACATATAATGTCCATCCTGGGGGATGGGAAACGAAAAGTGGGTGAAAGGAGACATCAGACAGTGTAAGATATGACAAAATAATAATAATTTATAAATTATCAAGGGTTTATGAGGGAGCGGAGAACAGGGAGGGAGGGGGAAAATGAGGAGCTGATATTAAGGGTTCAAACAGAAAGCAAATGTTTTGAGAATGATGATGGCAAGAAAATGTACAAATGTGTTTGACACAATGGATGTATGTATGGATTGTGATAAGAATTGTATGAGCCCCCAATAAAATGATTTAAAAAAAACAAAAACCTAACTATT
>NW_022111368.1:21118806-21122639 GCF_000313985.2 Echinops telfairi | reverse complement strand
CTGTTCTGAGCCTTGAAAGAAAAGTCCAGCAATCTACTTGAAAAAAACAAACAAAAACTTACCATTGCAAACCTTCTTCAAGATAATTCTACTCTGCCATGCTTGGGTCCTCCCTCATTCAGCTGAATCAAGTTATTGAAATCTGATATTGACTGCTTGGAGCATAAAAGCATACTTCGCAAAATATGTAGCAATTACCTATTTTCTGGAATGGCATTATTTGTCTAGCAGCTTAGTTTCCTTCGGTCAACTAGTGTGTGGCCATAGAAGTATGTGGTAAAATATAGTTTGTGCATCCCCCGACTTCACTTAGGAGGAAAGTTTAGAAACAACCTTTAGATGGACTCTAGGAATGTTAATGCTCATTTTGAGAAGAACAGATGAAACAGCAAGATTTAAGGATAAAAGGTTAATTTGGAATTGTGTTTTGAAAGGCCATATGTTCTTTACAATGCACTCAATGAATAACCATAAAAGACTTTTCAGCAGGCCATGATTTTACCAAATCACGATTTCTCTAGTGACAGGGAGGGGTGTGGATGAGTGTGAGAGACAGGAGACATGTGGGCAATATTTCCACTGCAAGCATAATTTTTTTTTTAAAGTGGGAACATAAAGAAGTCAATGAATTTCCATCTGGATTTTTCTAAGTTTGGGCATCTTCTCAAGCTTCTAACAGATTTTATCGTGACCTTAGTAAATTTTTGAGTTAACAAGCCTTGATAAAAAATAAAAATCTACTCTAAATATTTAAAAAATATATTTCAAGTGGTGAGAGAACATTTCCTTTGTCATAAGGACATTTCACCAATCTGCATAGAAATGCTCAAAGTCTTGGAGCATTTCCTACATTTTGTTGAGGTTTTTGCCATCTGCTTTGGGAATTTTGGTTATTAAGGTTGAGGAGTTTTGTGGCCTACTCAGATTGCCAACATCTGCCCCTTTTACTTTTGATGCTTTTTTTTCTTTATTATATCAAAGATGAATTGAGTTTTAATGGATGGTAGCAATTTTAACTTTTCTCTTTATTCAAAAAATAAACTTTTTATATAGAAATCTAAATCTTTTTCTCCCATTCCATCCACTTCCTGGAAAATAGGCATTTGATGAATGTAATTATTCCAGAGAAGCAATGCTTTATGTAGCACAATTTACCTATTGCAGAGCACTGCATAGAGTTCTTTAATGCATAATAATCATAATGGGCTACATAGTCTTCTTGGATAGTCTATTTTTGCATATGATTCATTTTAATTTCAGATGCACAAAAGGGATTATATCTCTATTGGAATGTTTCAGGTAAGCCCTCCAGCAAGGGTGTTATGTTGTCATTTGTCTAATGAAAAGTATGTATTCATCCGTTCTGAACTTAGTCTAGAATACACATGTAAGACACTGATTTTCTGTTTTGTTAGAGAACTGACAATAATTTTTCAGTGAATAATCAGGGCATACATTCCCATGAAAATCATATTTTTAATAAATGCAATCCAGCAGTCGAATCCCAAATTGCTAACTGATTTATAATTATTACCTCTCCAGGTAACTGCTGCTCTGTGTGACAAACTGGGAAGGCATCATCCATTTGGAATATAAAACTTTTTGTTAAGTATGTGCAAATATAGCTACTATGTTCACTTTCCCAGAAAGAGTTCTTAGTTTTAATGAGATTTTTTTGTCATCTACCTTCTGAATTTCAATTATTAAGAGTTATCTTAAGATAGATTATTAGAATGATAAAAATATTGGTGAGGTGTTTTATAGCATAAGAATTAACTTGATGTGACATAAAAAGCATTGGAGGAAAAAATCAAACTCCAGATTTCTGAATCCATCATGTACTAGTTGTGTAATTAACGTTGAGCGCTTCATTTCTGTGAAATTCCAATGATCACTTACTATCCAAGTAAGGTCTTTACCCTATGTAGATATATGCTAATTTTGAAAAGATTGATGGGATTAGTGATACATAATTTGGGAAATAAAAGATACTTGCAAGAGATTAAAGGAAACAAAAAGATGCCCTACATAAAATTTCACAAAAATATAACTGCCATTAACAATATTAACAATATTAATATCAAACATTAAGGCAAAACAACTTAGCCTTCCAAAAAATCAGAAAAATAACATTACAAAAGAAAATTTTAAATGCGCAAACAATATGAGAGATTTTAAAGCAGTCATTTCAGAAATGTTTGTCCCCACCCATCTGTCAATTTGTCATAGTGGGTGGCTTGCCCATTGCTGTGATACTGGAAGCTATGCCACTGGTATATGAGCCCCTCAAATTGGAAGATATTCCAAATATGCTTATAGAAGAGCTACTTTGTCAAAGTAGTCAAAACCAACCAACTGCCATTGAGTCATTTTTTTATTCATAGCAACCCTCTATAGCATTTCTGAAGCTGTAAAACTTTCAGGATCGGATAGCTTCATTTTGCCCCTGGAGGCCAGCTTGTGGTTTTGAAAGGATACAAGTATGAGGAAGACCTCTTGCTGAATGTAAACCATGGAATAACCCCTCGTACTCCAGGTGAAGGTCAAAAACCATTGCTACAAGGTAAGTTTGTTGTTGTTAGGTGCCGTCAAATGCATTCCAACCCTAAGCAACTGTATGATTGTCCTTTTTCCCAGTGAGGTCTCTCCTGATAACATCTTCATTCAGCAAAGATTCTTCTAACGTCATCAATGGTTTTCCTGATTCATGTCCTCTTTTGAAACCAGCTGGAATTTCTGGCTGCTCACTGTCAATCTATTGTTATAATGGGTGTTGAATGGTCTTCAGAAAAATTATAATTGCATATGACATCATTGATATTGTTTGATAATTTCCAAATTCTATTCAGTCACTTTTCTTTGGAATAAACACAAGTATGGATCTCTTTCGGTCGGTTGGCCAGGTAGCTGTCTTCCAAATCTCAGAGCATAGAGCAGTGAGGACTTCCGGGGCTTCGTTGGCTTGTTGCAATACTTCAATTGATATTCTGCCAATTCGTGGAGCCTTATTTCCATCAATACCACTCATCAATACCTGCAGTGCATCTGGGGCATCTTCCTTCACTACCATTGGTTCTGGATCATACATTATCCCTCGAAATAGTTGTATGTTGAACGGTTCTTTGTAGCAGTGAGTGAGTATATGCGTTCAAACACGACACTGAATAGGGACAATACCAGAATTGATACAGTCCAGCTGTGGTACTGGTAAGATGCATGACTTTATTATAGACTGTTCTGAGCCTTGAAAGAAAAGTCCAGCAATCTACTTGAAAAAAACAAACAAAAACTTACCATTGCAAACCTTCTTCAAGATAATTCTACTCTGCCATGCTTGGGTCCTCCCTCATTCAGCTGAATCAAGTTATTGAAATCTGATATTGACTGCTTGGAGCATAAAAGCATACTTCGCAAAATATGTAGCAATTACCTATTTTCTGGAATGGCATTATTTGTCTAGCAGCTTAGTTTCCTTCGGTCAACTAGTGTGTGGCCATAGAAGTATGTGGTAAAATATAGTTTGTGCATCCCCCGACTTCACTTAGGAGGAAAGTTTAGAAACAACCTTTAGATGGACTCTAGGAATGTTAATGCTCATTTTGAGAAGAACAGATGAAACAGCAAGATTTAAGGATAAAAGGTTAATTTGGAATTGTGTTTTGAAAGGCCATATGTTCTTTACAATGCACTCAATGAATAACCATAAAAGACTTTTCAGCAGGCCATGATTTTACCAAATCACGATTTCTCTAGTGACAGGGAGGGGTGTGGATGAGTGTGAGAGACAGGAGACATGTGGGCAATATTTCCACTGCAAGCATAATTTTTTTTTT
>NW_022111368.1:21116437-21118165 GCF_000313985.2 Echinops telfairi | reverse complement strand
TTTTCTCTTTCTTGCACAATTTTGTGTACTTCCCATCCCTCCCCTGTCCCCCACCTCATCTTTCATGACCTGAGATAATTATTAATCCAATTGCCCTCATCATTAATTACCTAGCCTAATTGCACAGAAAAACTTACCAAAAAATTAAAAAGGGCTCAGTAGCAATGACCAAATAGAGAAAAATCTTAATTAAAAAGAGGAATAAATATTAACATACAAGGATAAATTCAAAATGGGTCAAAAAGTAAATCTAATAACAAAGTGTTTCATACCAGCCTAACTACAGCCACTAAGAATTCCCTACAATGCTCTTTGTCTGCTATTATGCTATCACATACCTAGACTATAGTCAGTGGGGATTCACTGGAGACTCAATCCACATAGGGACCCTGAAACTGGATTTTGGACTTCCACTATCATCCATGACATTCCACAAACTGGAGTTTAGAATTTAGGCTCTGTTCTGTTCCCTCCTCCAGGTTTGGATTTTATTATTTACATTCTTTGGATCATACAGGCTGATGTACTTCCTCTGTGTGGCCTTAGCTGACCCCTCACTTCAAAGGTGTAGTAGTTATATAATCATTTGTCCCTTTGAGAGGATTAAGAGTGAAGGGGTAGAGTCTAGCCTGTCAATCAGGTCATAGTCAATGAGGCCTCTCTGTAGGCATGGCCTTCTCCTGAGGATTCTGGGAACTCCTGTCTTCAACCTTAGAGTCAGGAGACACTCTCTCTCTCCTCTCACTCCCTGGGAGACACTGCAGCTGACAAGACTCATGGAATTAGGCTAGTGCCCTGAGCTGAAGGAGCCAGGTGGAGACCCCTGTCAGTGCAGAGATGCTTAAAATTCCACTGGATTCACAGACTTCCCACCCACCGGCCTGTGATCTTCCTGCATTCAGCATCATTGCATGTGTTTTGTGAGTCTGAAGAGGACTTTATAGACTGGTATCAGACATATGGACTAATATTGGACTTATGGACTTGATCTGGACTGAGCAGAGATTTTTTTCTCAATATTCAATTGATTATGTAGTTGAGCTCTGGTGAGGATACATATTTTAAATCACCAGGGACAGTTGTCCTAAAGGATTACCATGTGTCAAAATTGACTCAATGACAGTGAGTTTGGAGTTGTTATATGTACATATACATGTTGTTCTGCTGTTGATACTCCTGAGAACCACAGTATAATAGTAACCAAGTGGATTTACCTTTGGATGTAAATATTTGGTTAACATTCAAAAATCAATATGTTGTATCATATTAGCAACCTAAAACAAACAAATAAAAGAGATACAGAAAAATTATTTGACAAATTCAAACATTTATTTAGCATAAACTCTTCCATAAATTATGATTTGTATTAAACTTCTTCAACAGATAAAATTTTTGTTTAGGGATAGTAATATTTATGTTCTGAAACCTTTATGAATTATAGTTAATGTTAGTAAAAAGCATATGCTGAACTATTTTAATTCAGGTACTATTGTGAATGCTTTACATGAATGTCATATTAAATATCCTAAGTATCATGAAGGTACAGATCCTATTATCTTACTTTAACAGTTAACGCACAGGACTTAGGTAACATTCCAAAAATTAAACAATTATTAAGTTATAAAACAAAAAAGCTAAAAGCAAAACTACTGTACATATTGTGCTGTTAAAGCAAGTGTACAAATCTCTGCTAAAGTGAGGGACTGCTTATTATTCATTTTGTTAAGT
>NW_022111368.1:21113588-21116191 GCF_000313985.2 Echinops telfairi | reverse complement strand
TAATATACACATATGCAATAATGTATAAGCATTTCTAATATTTAATATCCAAATCCTGTGTAAAATTCTTGGATTAACTCTAAGAAATAGTTCAGGTTTGTGTACATAGAGATCTAAATAAGACCCACATATTGTATTTTGTGTAAATTGACTCAAACCTACCTCTTACATTATAAGGGTTTTCCTCTATTTCTACCTTTTTTGTTTTGCTCTATTGTATTCCCTAGTTAAAATCAAATTTTGTCCGTTAGAATTTCCAATATCTAAGTCTTGCTGACCCATTTCTTGTAATGTCATTTCCCTCATTTCTATGTCCCTTATATCTCTTTTTAGTTAGTATTTATATTTAGACTATAATATTTATATTAGGTTAGATTACAGATTTTTTCCTATGGCAACTGGTTTTCCTACATGTTTTATATTGTTATCATGCTATGAAGGCACAGAATAAAGATTGGTTTGTATCCAGTGATGCAAAGCTTGATCAAAGAAGGTGGGCATTGTCAACCATACCAATCATTTATCTATTTTCAAAAAAAATAATTACCTAATGAATTTTCTATCTTTTTTGATACTACGCAAACATATTCTGTATTAGAGAAGGTTATAAGATGAGTATCTAACTCTCTCATTTTACATGTATTGTCTTAATTTGATAGGGAACATTTCCATCTTAATGATGTGTACCCTATATAATTTGAGGTTTTGCTTTTACATTTTAAAATATTTTTTATAGAAAATAATAGGTGACCAAAGAATACTACTTTTATTTAACATCATTTTGAGCTTTGAATACTCCTGTCCTTATCTTTTTATCACTTTTACTCAATACTCTATCACACATTCACTCTATTCTATCTTTGGCCAGTGGAAGTCCTCTCAGGTAGACGGATTCATTTTGTGTGTGTGTGATCTCACTGTTTATTAGCTCCTATGGTTTTAAGCACAATCAGATGTTCTAGACTTAGTTAAACATGCCCTGCCCCAGACATTTCTCTAAAAAGCCCAGGACACTTGGGTTTGGGGACATTCTATTCTTACTTCACTTTACTAATTAAAATAAACTCCGGTGGTGCGGTGAGCTATGTGTTGGACTACTGAGCACAAGAAGAGCAGCTGGAACCACTGGGAGCAAGATGAGCCTCTGCTCCTAGAAAGACTTACGTCTTGGGAATCTGTTCTCTTCTCCCCTACAGGGTCCTTGCGATCAGAACGGACTCCCTGGCAGTGACTTCATTTTTTTGTGTTTGCTGTTGTTGTTGTTGCTTTTTACCAGGATGTGTGCCTAAATGTCAGCTTAATGTTGTTAAAGGCTGACATCCCACACATTCTATGGGATAGTTCTTGCTTTTACTAAAAGAAAAATGTACTCAATAGCAATTCAAATGCATATAACCCAACTTTGTTCACGGGACCTTACACACCTGATTGGCTATTTTCCTGTTCAGAATTAAGGGCTATTGAAGCCTGTGTAACAAGGACTTTGTGCTTCATAATTCATTTCCTATTACTTGCTTATGCAACGAAGCATTCTAATTTGAATGCTATTACTTCACAGGAATTATAACTTCATTGCTTGTACAAAGGAAAGAACAGAGATGAGTCAGGAGTATGAAAAACATTTCCGAGGTAATGAAAAAGTAAATCAACTTACATTTCCTGCAAATTAATAAGTAGGAAGTTTTTAGTAATGGGTCCTATAATTCTGACAATGTAGTGTTTATAACAGGGTCCCTGTCAAGAAATATGACTGCAAATACTAATCATTATGTATTGAGATCAGGTTTCAGGTAAATAAAGCTTACATTGAATTACCTCCATATAACTTAATATAAAATATCTCCTATTTCCACTACTAAATAATTTCTATAAACGAATGCTTTTGACAAGCCTATTAAATGTCCTTGAAATGTGCCATGTAGTTCCATTTAAAATGAACAAATCATTCTTACTTACTTACTTTATTTATTATTAATTGGCAGTCAGTACAAATATCATATCATACCATAGTTCAATCATGTCAAGCAGTATTGTACAATTGCTGCCACAATCAGTTTCCAAACATTCTTTTTCTTCCTGGTCTCCTTGACATCATCTCCCTTTTACTCCCCCATGCCATCCAAAGTTGAAGGAGTGATTGGTATCAGAGTCTAAATAGGGAGAATCCATTTTGCAGAAGGCTATGGGTGACAGTGTGAGCCCAAGATACATTTGTGGGAACTCCATGGGAAGTACACCTCTGGTGAGCTTGCTCTAGCCATAATTGAGGGATGGAAGAAAAGTGGTTGCTAAGCAGAGTCCCTTGAAGACATGAGTATTGAAGATCAAAGGGATAAACCCGACTTGAACAGTTAAAACTTTGTCAGTTGATTCCCCCTCTGATCTCATTTTCAAAAAAAATGAAATAATAAAAGAAAGCACAGAATTTTAGAACCCAAAGAAAAAAGAATGTAGTAAGTGAAAGCAGATTAAGTATAACAGACCAGTCTTCTTCTTAAAGAGCCTTGAAGTAAGCGGCCGCGTGCATAACCACTACACCACCAGGGCAACACCAGAGGAGCCTGTTGGGTAGGCTTTGCACTGCTAGCCGTGGGGTCAATGGC
>NW_022111368.1:21109535-21113056 GCF_000313985.2 Echinops telfairi | reverse complement strand
ATGCTTACCCCATAGCACAACCACAGCAATCTGATATCCTAGCATTAGTCAAGATAAAATAAGATAGAAGTCAGAATGTTGTACAATGATATAATGATACAAGAATAACCTATAAAGAAACATGAATTCCTAATTGATGTACAAAATAGTTTTCTCTAATTTAAACAAAAAGCACTGATAGAGCATAAGATAGAAATAGAGTAATGCACAAATATAGTTAGAGACTTCAAAAGCAATTTCTACAGAAAAAATAGAACTATTAGAAAGTTAGCATGAGTATATTATGGGGTACGGAAGAACTGAATACCGCAGCAGCCAAAGGATCTAATGTACATTATCTAATAAAATGTGTGGATTTTAAAAATTGCTACAAAATTATAAAAAACTTGTATTAAACAAAAATAAATAAATGAATAAATAATTCAAGTGAAGCTGTTGCTTTCTGGCATATCATCGATCTAGATCTACACACTTGTGAAAGTTTTCATTCTGTCCCTTCTCTGAGAATTTTGTTCTCTTTGATTTACAACATGTCAAAATGGCATTGGACATCATTGAGGAACTAAAATATTGCTTGTAAGTGTTGTTTGGTGTTGAAAGTAAAAAGAAGCCTAGACAGGGAAAACAAGGGCGGTAGGGTGAATGAGGTCAGGTTTCCTAATGAAATTTTCTTTCTTTCTTTTTTTTTTTTTTTAGACCAATCTTCACCACCTTTGAAAAATGGGCATGTGCATTTTTGTGATGGAAAAAAAAAATGCTTGGCACAAAGTCTCTGGCCTCTTGTTACAAATGCAGTTTTTGATTTCCGTAGAACTTCATAATAAACCCCTGTGATTCTCTGGAACCTTCAAGAAAATCTACCAATATTACTTTTTCAGAAAAACAAACAAAAAATACCCATAAACTTGTGAGCTAATTTTCTGCCTTGATTTTAACTCCAGTTTCCCTGAGAAGCCATTGTTTATAGTGGGTCTAAGTTCTAAGGCACCCTATTGAGACTAAGTCCGCTGGATCACTGAGAGAACTTGTCTGCGGCCCTCACGGCCTCAGAGACAGGCCTGAGCACATTGTGTTTGGAATAAGAACCTGGATATATGAACTAGAGCCCTCTCAGCAATACTTTTAATCTTACCCTCCAACAACAATCTTTCCCCTTAACAGTAGAATACAATATGGATGTGCAGGCATAAACAATTTGCCAGGGTATCATGGCCCCTAAAACAAACCCAAACCAATTTAAAGTAAATGATACCATATAGCAGACACGGTCTTTCAATATAATGGCATAAAATGGACACTAATAAGAAAAAGGCGTCAGGAAATATACTAGCACTAGATAAATTGTAGACTTCCACATAATACGTGTCAATGAGGTCCCTCCAAAAATGCGCAGACATAAAAGAGAATGAAGAGAACATTTCATCGAAAGGTGAGGGACAAAATAAATACGGTGTTGACAAAATATTTCATCGTATAATAATCAATAGCTTACATTTAAATGAATAAGAAGGAATGACTGCAAGTACTCAAATGAGGACAAGTAAACAAAAAGCCCAAACCCACTGCCATCAAGTCACCTCCAAATGACAGCAACCGGATTGATGGCTTCTGAGATGGCAACTCTTTAAGGGAACACAAATAGCATCTTTCTAATCTTTCTCCTATGGGATCCTGGTAGGTTTGAGCCATCAGCCCTCAAACAGTAGTTACACCCCCTAGCTCATATATCTTTGAGGTTCTTTACCAGTAAAACAGGGGAGATAAAAATAATGTGGATACGAGCGTAGACGTAGACCCAAATTTGATCAAGGATATCAGGCATCAACTTTACATAAAGTATTTTATTTAAAGGTCTATATCATCCTAAACTTTGTCGAATAAATGTTTTTAAATATAAGTGGAACTTTCTAAATGCTAAGTTAGAATGCAATGATGTGATTCTATTGTGGAGAATGCATCTCAGTGATATCCATGGAAAGAGAGGGTAGAGACTCTATATTATCAGAATATTGAGAATCAGGCACTAATTGTGGAACAGATCATCAATTGCTCATATGCAAGGTCAAGTTGAACCCTCAGAACCTTAAAACAAGTTCACAAGATGTCAACCAAAGGACTTATGTATATCTCAGCTAAATTTAGAGACCATTTCAAGAACAAATTTGAAATATTAAACACTAATGACAAAAGATGAGTTGAATTCTGGGAGAACAACCAGTGTCATAGATAAATAAAATAAAATGTTATGAAAAGCAAGCAAGAAAGAGAGACCAAAGTAGATGGCAGAAGGGTATCTGAAATGTATTCTTTTTTTAAAAATCATTTTATTGGGGGTTCCTACAATTTCTATCACAATCCATACATACATCCACTGTGTCAAGCACATTTGCACATCTGCCGCCATCATTACTTTCAAAGTTTTCTTTCTACTCGGGCCCTTGATATTAGCCCCTCACGTTTCCCCCTCCCCCATGAACCCCTGACAACCCATAAACTATTATTTTGTCACATCCCACACTGTCTGACATCTCCCCTCATCCACCTCTCTTCCATCCATCCTCCAGGGAGGAGGCCACATGTAGACCCCTATAATGGGTTCCCCATGTCCACCCCACCTTCCCTCCACCCTCTAGGTATTGCCACTCCCACCAACGGTCCTGAAGGGATCATCTGTCGTGGATTCCCTGTGTTTCCAGCTCCTATCTGTACCAATGTACATTCTCTGGTCTAGCCAGATTTGTAAGGTAGAATTGGGATCATGATAGTGGTGGGGGAGTGTGGTTGGGGTGGGGGTGGGGGGAAGCATTTAAGAAGCAGAGGAAAGTTGTATGTTTTATCATTGATACCCTGCACCCTGACTGGCTCGTCTCCTCCCACGACCCTTCAGTAAGGGGGTGTCCACACACAGTTGCCTACAGATGGGCTTTGGGTCTCTACTCTACACTCACCCTCATTTACAATGATATGATTTTTGTTTTTGATGCCTGACACCTGATCCCCTCGACCCCTCGTGGTCACACGTCACACAGCCTGGTGTGCTTCTTCCATGTGGGATTTGTTGCTTCTGAGCTAGATGCCTGCTTGTTTATCTTCAAGCCTCCAAGATCCCAGACGCTATATCTTTCGATAGCTTTCTTCACCACATTTGCTTAGGCACACATTTGTCTTCAGTGATCATATTGGGAAGGTGGGCACCTACTGATATGATATTTTATTCTTTGATGCCTAATACCTGGTCAATTCTACATCTCTTGGTCACACAGACTGGTGTGCTTCTTCCATGTGGGCTCCGTTGCCTCTGAGCTAGATGGCTGCCTGTTTACCTGCAAGCCTCCAAGACCCCAGACACCATATCCCCTGATAGCTGGGCACCATCAGATTTCCTCACATCTGCTTATGCACACATTTGTATTCAGTGATCATGTATGGAAGGTGTGCTTCATGGAATGCCAATTTAATAAAACAACATGTTTTTGCATTGAGGGAGTACTTGAGTGGAGGTCCAATGTCCACCTGCTGCC
>NW_022111368.1:21107093-21108248 GCF_000313985.2 Echinops telfairi | reverse complement strand
CACCCTCCTTTTGAGTTGGCTACCACATGTACCCCTGGATTTGGTTTGGCTTCTGCCATACTACCTGGACCTCACCCCTGGAGTGTTTGTATTCTTAATGGCAGATAGAGAAGCTAAAGCACGTGGAAGAAATGATGGAACAACAGCTACTTGATGTGAGCTTGCAAAAGCAATGTACTAGAAAAAAACCTGCAAAGACCTGTAATTTGAAAAATTCCTGGGAAAAATATGATTGGTATTTCTAAAGCTAAATTATGGGAAGAAAAAAAAATCAAACCTCAAGTTGAAGCATGGTCTGCTTCCATAAAGATTACAATGTTAGGAACCCTTATGGGGCAATTCTACTCAGCACTATAGGGCCCCTATGAATCCATAGCAAAGGGTTTCAATGAATTATTCAGACTTTTATATCTTTAAAAATGTCAAATGAATTTTACTGTCTTACAGGAAGCTGTTGGTGGGTGCCCTCAAGTCACTTCCCATCCATAGGTCCCCTGTGCAAGACAGGGGAGCACTGCTACCTACTCCTGTGCCCCCCTCACCATGGTTTTCTACTCACGCCCACTGTTGTAGCCAGTGTGACAATCCATTTCCCTGAGGACCTTCCTCTTTGTCAGTGCACCTCTACGTCACCATGAATGATGTGATGTTTTCAGGGCCTGGGCTCGCCTGAGAACATCTTCAAAGTATGGAAGATGAAGTCTTGGCATCCTTGCTTCTCAGCAGCTCTCTGGTTATACGTCTCCCAGGACAGATTTGATTGTCCTTTAAGCAATCCATGCAACTTTCTGTGTTCATCTCCAGCACCAAGTAGAGGATTAAAAACGTTAAATACAGCCCCCTTTATTTGCGAAATCTATATTGAAAACGTTCCTTCCAAAGTAAAAATGAAACAAAAGACCAATGGATCGATCAGGATCAGAGTATCCTTTGAAGATCATACGCATTAGAAAATATACATGGAATCCTCTTGTGTCACCATCACATACTTCTCAGAAAGGTACTTTAAAGAACAATCCTGTTGTGGATGTAAACTTCCTTATACCTTGGTAGTAGAGTTAATGACTGACATCATGAAACTCTCGAGATCCATCTTGTTATTATGTGGATTCTATTAATAACTTCAAACTTTTACCATTGTTCGTTTCCTTTTCT
>NW_022111368.1:21099891-21106920 GCF_000313985.2 Echinops telfairi | reverse complement strand
TTTTTAAGTAAACCACTGACCAGCTGAATAAAAATCTTTTATTTTTTTAAGTGCTCAGTACTTTTTACCCCCTGTTGTATCATTGAATAGATACGCATATCATTCAGACTAGAAGATGAAATATATGATTCATCTCAAGACTGAAGCTCCATTTGAACAGTGCTTTGTTTACATTAGCATTCCTAATTACTTAATGACCAATCAGATATGGTTCATTGCTGGTAAGTGTAAAAGCATGTTGTCTGAAGGATGTAGCTTAATTAATATATTCCTAAAAACATGTCCCTCATGACCATCGGATGTAATTATTATTTTATGTGTTTAACTGTGAAATTCATATTTACTCTGCAGGGTAGAAAACAGGTATTTTTTTGTTTTTTTTTTCAGTTTTCAAAGCTCTTTAATAGAGCATAGTTAGATGTTTCAAGAAGCCTATATGCTATTATCAAAGCAAGTTGTCCTTAAAATATATAGTCATCATTCTGATCAAGTAGTTACGTTAAAGAAATTACACCTAAAGTACTAACATGGCAATAAAACAGGAAAGGAGGAATAAGTACATGGAGAAGCTCATTGTAATCCCACCTTTAATAATGTAGGGGTAGGAGGTTCACATTCTTCTAAATCACTGAGATTATTTAGGTATTTTTTCTCTTGTTTAATGATTTTGAAAATGACTTCATTTCAAGGATAACTGGTGATTTCTATTTTTCTTCCTACCATTTATTCATTAACTACAACCAAATTAGATATGCTCTGCTTCCAGAAAACACAGTGTACAGAAAATCTAAATGTACAGCCTGGGTGAGGATGAGCAGTCTTTCCCCTTCCAAGAGGGTCTTTGACTGTTATATTTCCCATGGACTCACTCAATTTCTAAGAAACGATGTCTTTCATAGCATGGAGGCGGGTGTCCAGTGTTACAATTAATATATTCTAGAACATAGATTGCTATGATTTCAACAAGTAATAGTAGTTTATAAGGAGTCCTAATGGCATAGAGGTTAGAATTGGGCCACTAGCTGAAAGGTCAACAGTTTGAAAACACCAGCCGCTCCTCAGTAGAAAGACGTTTTACTCCCATAAAGAGTGACAGTATCAGAAACTCACAAGGGCTACTATGAGACTGTAGGGTTGCTATGAGACTGCATCAGATCAATGGCAGGGAGTTCGGTTTGAATTGGTGAGCAATAACTGTTATGCAAAACGTCCTAGCATGCCTTTGTGAATTCATGAATCGCTTATTGTTCACTTGCAGTTTCGATCAGAATGTGATAAACCCATTTACCCAAACAGATGTGTCCAGGCTACTTCACGTAATTTCTACTAAAAAATCAGCCAAGAATAACTACAAGAATAATACAAAAGAATAATACCTACAATAGCAATAATAACTTTAACAATAACTACAAGAATAATATATCAGAATAATTCAGCGTTTGATATTAACATTTTTATTCTTTCTTATTACCTGAAGATACTTATTCATATGATCCCTTCCTTAAACTAGTGCTCTTTCTAGAGAGCACACACAAAAGACTGCTTGTCATTGAAGTTGCTGATAGAAATGACAAGAACATTAACTATAAATATTCCACAGCGCCCTGTTGGCACAATGGTGTTCTGTAGGTGCTAACTTGAAGGTTAGTGGTCCACCCACATCAGCGTCACCTGAGGGGGGAAAAATGCTCCCATGATATGACAGCTGAGGAGACTCTATGGGGTAGTTCTATTCTGTCTTATAGGGAGGCTAAGAATTAGAATCCACACCTTGGCAAAGAACAATTTTGATGTTTTCAATGATACTATATCTCATATTATTGTAAATATTATTTATAAGCCTTATTTCTGGTACACTTTTTTGTAATAATTTTTGTTATAATTTTTTTACTTGTATGTTCCACTGCATTAGCAATGATGAAGATGATGATGATTCCCCTTTTATACATGAGGAAATTGACATACAACGTTCATGCCTGTTCCAAGATGGTCTATACCTAGAAAATGGTGCCTCCTAGATGTAATAGACATGTGTGTCGTCCTTAGGTGCAGTTCAGTCAATACTGACTCATAGTGACACTCCGCGCAACATAAGACACACCGCCAGGTCTTGCAACATCCTTCTCTACTGGACCCCATTGTTGCAGCCTCTGTGTCAATCTATCGTGTCCACAGTCTGCCTCTGTTTGGGGCCCCTGCTGTCTTACCAAGTATGGTGTCCTCCTCTGGTCTCTCCTGACAACTCCAAAGTACATGAGCTGAAGCCTCCCCATCCTCGTCTGTGAGAAACTCTGCCAGTGCTGGTGCCAAGCCAGATCTGCGTGCTTTTTTGGCCACCCATGGTGCACTCAATATTCTTTGCCAAGACCGTAGTTCAAATGAATAGACTTTTCTTTGGCCTTTCTCATTCCGTGTCCAAAATTCACATGAGACCATTGAAAATAGCATCTCTTGGGTCAGGTGCACATTAATCCTCAAAGAAGCACTCTTACTTTCGAACACTTTAAAGAGATCTTGTGCAGCAGATTTACCCAATGAAATCTTTTGATTGCTTGACTGCTCTTTCTATGCGCAGTGGAGCCAAGCAAGATGGGATTTTTGACAACATCAATCTTTTCTTCATTTATTGTAATGTTACCTTTGGGTCTATTTTGTGAGGAATTTAAATTTTTCTTTGAATTGAGCCATAATCCATGCTGAAGGCTGCAATCCTTGATCTTTATCAGCAAGGGCTTCAAGTCGTCCTCACTTTCAGCAAGCAAGGTTGTGTCATCTGCATATTGAAGGTTGATAATAAATCTTCTTCCAATCCTGATGCCTCATTATTCTTCATATAATCAAGCGTCTTTGATTATTTGCTCAGCATACCAATTGAAAAAGTATAGTGAGAGGTTAAAAGACTGGTCATACCGTTCCTGATCTAAACCATGGAGTATTCTCTTATTATCGTCACACAACTGCCTGTTGATCCCTGTACAATTTCTGCATGAGGGCATTCAGGTGTTCTGGGATTTCCCTTCTTCTGAAGGTTATCCATACATTATTATGGTCCACACACTCATGCCTCTTCATAATTAATAAAACATAAGTAAACATCTTACTAGTATTCTCCGCTTTTAGCCAGGATCCATCTGACATCTGTAATGATATCCCTTGTTCTACATCATTTTCTGAATCTGGTCTGAACCTCTGGCAGCTCCCTCTCAATTTAATGCTGCAATCATTGTTGTATGATCAATAAAATTGTACTTGCATATGATATCAATAACATTTGTCTAGAGTTTGATAAATCTGTTGGGACATTATCCTTTGGAGTGAGTACAAATAAGGATCTCAACCAAACAGTTGATCAAATAGTTATCCATATTTTTTGAAGAGATGAGGGAGTGCTTCGTTGCTTCATCAGCCTGTTGAAACATTTCCATTAGTATTCCATTAATTCCTGGAGCCTTGTTTATGGTTAATGCTTTCAGTGCATCTTGAACTTCTTTCTTCAATACCATTTGTTCTTGCTCATATACTACATTTGGAATGGTTGAATGTGGATTAGTTTTTTTGGCTTTTTTTGGTACAGTAACTCTCTATTCCTTCCATATTCTGTTATTGTTTCATGCATCATTCAATATGTTGTCCATAAAGCCTTTCAATTTTGGAGCATGAGGCTTGAATGTTTTCTTTAGCTCATTCAATTTAATATATGTTGAATGTGTCCTTCCTCCTGATTTTCTAACTAGCTTCCAGGCTAAGAACTATTAAGAAGGAATAGGTTGTCTACTTCAGAGGAAAGAGCCGCTGAAAATCTTATGGATAGTGTTCAAACACTGCCAGATACTGGAAAACTCATGAAAAGAAGCAGAATATTGTCAGAGATAGTGGAAAAGGGTGACCCCTCAGGCTGGAAAGTACTCAAAATAAATACAAACTGAGGAAAAATTGCCTTCTCAAAGATGAATTGCCCATCATCATGTGGAGGTAGTAACGCCTGTTGGGGTAAAGAGAGTGTGTCAGTCTGGGTACTTTAGAGAAACAAATCCACAGAAACTCGTGTATATAAGAGAGAGTTTTATATAAAGGTTAAGTACACATCAAGAAAACATCCCAACCCAGTGCTGCCCAAGCCCACAAGTCCAACATTATCCCATATGACCAACACCAATCCACAAAGTCCTTCCCCACCACATGTAAAGATGCCCAGTGTAGGAAGAAAGCCGAATCAGTGAGCGTGTAAGCATCTCAGCACTGGCAGGGGTCTCCACACGCTGCTCCAGCACCCAGGGCTGCATCGGGGTAGGTCCATATGGCTTCTCCTGGGGGATGTCTTGCAGGAAGTGGGCCTTGCCAGTTGAAGCAGGAAACTGGCTAAGGCAGCTGCACCCTGGTCCAACCATCAGAAAGCAAGGGACCCAAGAACTAGAAAGGCGAGGCTCACTGAGCCATTTATCTCTCTGCCCTTCAATTAACCTGACATGTTTTTATCAGCCAGGTTGACACAATAAAATTTAACTATATGAGAGAGGGATTTTCATTTGCTAATGGTGCATGACAAAATGAGAAGAAACAAATGCAAACATCAATTAATAATCAGGACTTGGATTTACAAAGTATGAATCTAGGAAAATTGAAAATTGTTAAAAATGAAATGTAATTTCCAAGTTTAGTATATCTGTTGTTTTTTTGCCATAGGGTCTAGTCCAAATTATAGCAATCCCATCTGATAAAAAGGAACTGAGCCATGGGTTTCTTAGGCTATCATCTTTCCAAGAACTGATTGTCATGCCTAGTCTTCCACAGAACTGTTGGGCATGGTCAAACTTACAAGTGCTTACCCATTACACCACCAGTCATTACAGTATCAGAAAAATTAAGTCAATAAGAAGGAAAAATTGAAATATCTCTAAACACTTCATAGCCTGTTTGCTCTGCATTAAACAATGAGTTTTTGTGGGTTCTTCCTCCCCCCCTTACATTATCCTAATCTGAGGTTTATTTCTGGTGGTGCTGTACCCATATTTCCCACAGCTTTTCTCTGCGCACATATCAAGTCCTTCACCTTGGCAGCTTAGAAGGCTGCCCATCTGTTAAAGTCAAGCTTGCTTACAGTTGAGAATGCTCTCTTTGTTGCCTAGCTGGAGACTGCATTTTCCTTCCTTCTTCAGCTTCCAGCCACTCACAGAGGTTCAGAGAGTAGTGTTATCATTTGTGGCAATATGGGGAATTATGCAAATATAAATAAGAAATTTCATTTTTATGCATTTTAATACACAGACAATTCCATGAAGCATGGGACATAGAGAAAGGATCCAGCTATTTGGGATCAGACAGAACGGCTCTTATTTTCTAGCCAGCATTTATTACATGCAACATGCATTGAATTGTACTAGGCCCGCTATTCTCGTCTCTTCATTCCTTCCCTCTTCTGTTTGTTTGCTTTTTATCACAAAACACAACCAAGCCAGATGCTAGGGAGGCCACTCCAACTCTGGATGACCTTATGTGTTTCAGAAGAGACTAGTGGTCCACTCAGCTCTCAATGGCTAAGTTTTGAGCATTAACACTTAGACTGCCAGGTCAATTTTTCTGTTGGGGTATCTCTGGGTAAACCTGAGCCAACACCTTTTTGTTAGAAGGCAAGAGCATTATATATATAATAAGTTCTTGGGGTTGTTAGGTGCCTTTGAGTAGGTTCCCACTCATGAAGACCCTGTCAAACGAAAGAACAAACACTACCAGGTCCTGTACCATCCTCACAACTGTTCCTATGTTTGAGTCCAATTATGCAGCCACTGTGTCGAAACAGAAGAAGCCTTTCCTCTTTTGCACCACCCTGCTACTTCACCAAGCACGATGTCTTTAGCCAGAATCTAGCCTCCCCTGGTAACATGTCCAAAGTATACAGGACTAAGTTTTACCATTCTTGTCTCTAAGGAGCACTCTGGATTTGCTTCTTCCAAGACACATTTGTTGGTTATTTTGGCATCCATGGTCCTTTGAATGTTCATCACCAGCACAATCATGCAGATGTTTCCATTCTTATTGGGTCTGTGTCAGTCTAGGTAGACTAGAGAAACAAATTCATAGACACTCATTTGTATATAAGAAAGAGGTTTATATACAAGATCAATTGAGTATTGAGAAAACATCACAGCCCAGTCTAGATCAAGTCCATAAGTCCGATATTAGCCCATGCATCCAATACCAATCTATAAAGTCCTTTTCAGACTCATGGAATACATGCAATGATGCCAAATGCAGGAGGATCACAGGCTGGTGAGTTGGAAGTCTTGTGGATCCAGTGGTGTTATAAGTATCTCAATGTTGGCAGGGGTCTCTATGTGGCTTCTCCAGCTCCAGGAGTCTGGTTGGATCAGGGTAGGTCCATGTGGCTTCTCCAGCTCCCAGGGCATAGCACGATGTGTCATGTCAGTAGAGCATCTTTCAGGGAGTAAGCAGAGAGAGAGAGAGAAGTGTCTCCCACCTCCAAGGAGGAAATGCAGGAGTTCCCAGGAGAAAGGCATGCCCACATAGAGACCTCATTGGTTATATCTTGATTGACAGGCCAGATTCCACCCTTTCACCCATAATCCTCTCAAATTGACACCAAGTTTTGTAACTGTGGTCTTTTTTTATTTCATATCCAATGTTTACATGCATATGATGTGATTGAAAATGCCATGCTTGGGTCAGGCACAACTTAACACTCAAAACAACATCCTTGTTAAGCAATACACTAAATAGGTCTGTGCAACAGATTTACCCAATGCAATGTGTCATTTGATCTCTTGACTGCTGCTTCCATGAGGATTGTGAGGATTGTGGACCCAGGCAAAATGAAATTCTTGACAAAATTAATTTTTTTTCTTTTACCATGATGCTACCTACCTATGGGTCCAGTTGTGAGGATTTTTTTTTATTGAGCTTTAATCCATACTGAATCTTGTAATCCTTGAATTTCTTCAGCACTTGCTTCAAGTCCCCTTCACTTTTAGCCAGCATGGTTGTTTCATCTACATAGCAAAGGTTGCTAAAAAC
>NW_022111368.1:21048862-21098958 GCF_000313985.2 Echinops telfairi | reverse complement strand
ATCAGCTTTCTTCATCACATTTGCTTATGCACCCACTTTGTCTTCCACAATCATGTCTGGAAGGTGAGCATCATGGAATGCCAGTGTAATAGAAAAAAGTGTTTTTGCATTGAGGGAGTACTTGAGAGGAGGCCCAATGTCCATCTGCTGCCTTAATACTAAACCTATAAATATATGCACTAGATCTATAACCCCATCATAAAAAATAAACATATATACATATGTACATGCCTTTATTTAGACCTCTATAAATGCCCTCTGCCTCCTAGTTCTTTCCTCTGTTTCCTTTTACTTTCCTCTTGTACCACTGCCTTCATTTAGGTTTCAGTAATTCCTCTTGGTTACATTGCCCTTGATTAAGCCTTAACCAACACCTTCTTCACCACTGATTTTGGATCACTTGTTGTTCCCTTGTCTTGAGCTGAGTCTAGCTCTATGGTTCTCTCGGATCATTGGCTGCTCTGAGCAGACACGTCACCCTTGAGACTTGGCGGGCCAGGATGAAGTCCACTCTCTTTCCCTCTCCATTTGTTCTCATGTGGACAGAACCAACCAGATTTCTTTTTATGCAGATAAATATTATACTCTCAAAGACAGCATTATATGTCAAGATAGATCTTGACATATTCTTTTTGTTGATGAATGTGACACCATTCTAAATGTTTCTATAAATATAACTCCATTCCTCTTGACTCTGGCATTTTTGGCATTTTAAACCATATGATTTTCTTATTCAAAATTGCCCATATCAATCCATCTCAGCTCATTAACACGTATAAATCTCAATCTTTATGCACTCCATTATTGACTACCTCCAATTTTACTGGATTCATATTTCATATTTCCATGTTCTAAGTATTAATTGATGATTGCAACTTTTTTATTCTCATTTTGAGGTGTGCTTTATCAGCAAATGAAGCTTCCAAAGACTTTATTCATATCACCGTGATCACCTCTACTTCCACCATTATAGTTTGAGTGTCTTATGGGGCTCATCTTCTGGCATGAACTCTGACAAGACTCTGCTGCTATTCATGAGGTTTGTAGTATCTGACAAGGTTTCACTGTCATTCACAAGGTTTTCAGTGGTTCCTTCCCCAGAAGTAGGCACCCAATTATTTCTTTGTAGTCTGTTCTTATCCTGGAAGCTCTGCTAAAACCTGTACACTTTATATGTTCCTGTTGGTAGTAGAAATACCAGTGACATAGCTTCCAGAATCACAGTAACACACAAGCCAGAACAGTATGATAACTGATGGAAAAATGGTGAGGGATTACATTAGGATATATGTAGATGGTGGGGTACCCAAAATAACCGGAAAAGTTCTGCTGGGTGGGACTTTCATAGTATGCCCTTTTCCCCACTAGGCATACATGAGCAACTAGTAGTGCACACCGTGGCATCTTCTGGGAAGGTTACCTCTGGTCATAGTTTTTTTTCATAAAAGTGGTTTCACTCAAACCCTGTCTTTTGTGATGGTGAGTTCAAGAGAACACCTTGTCGCTGTGAAATTTTGTTTCCTGCTCATGAAAATTGCTACAGAAATTGTTGTGATATTGCACACAGCTTACAAGGACAGTACTAGGGGGGAAAACTCAAGTGTACAAGTGGTTTTCTTGTTTCAAAAGGTGAAAGGCCAACTGTGACAAACACTGTTGTGGATGTCCATGAAGTTCCTGAACAGATGACTTGTAGTACATTTGGAGTTCATTCCTCCATGTCAGACTTTAAATCAAGCTGTCTATTTAGATGTTCTGAAAAGATAGCATAGCAGTGTGTGACCAAAAAGGCCTGATTTGAGTCAGATGGGGGACTGGTTTTACCATAACGATAATGCACCTGCATATGCACCCATCTCAGTGCACCAGTTTTTGGCAAAAAACAGCATGCCTCTCTTGACCCCCAAACCTTACTCATCTGAACTCACTCTGTGAGACTTCTTTTTGTTTCTTACACTGAAAAGGGGCATGAAAAGATAGCAGTTTAATAATGTAGAAGAGGTGAAGAAAAAAGAAGGGAAGTGCTGTCAGCCATCCAAACAGATGAGTTTGAACATTGTTTCCAAGTATGGAATTGAAGATTTGTATTAATTGTAAAGGAGAGTACTTTGAAGATCATAAGGTTGTTTTTTTAGAAAAAAAATACATGGTTTTGAAAACAATCCATTTTGGAGGTATACACCCTCATAAATTCATACCCATACCCAATGAGGCTTCAAAAAGTTTTTATAAGAATTCCATTATCTTCTAACTCTATATATCCACAAACTTTTGAAGTTCACTTGCAGGTGTGTATAAAAAGAGAGGGAGAATAACATAACTCCTTATGCTGACCACTATATTAAATGACATTTGGTAAAATGCTCTGGGTGAAAAAAGAGGAGGACTCTTCACCCCATTTACATTGAACTCAACAAACCAATAACTGCATACAAAGGGCAAAATAGAACAGGAGCAACATCCACAACAGTAATAACATTACCAACGTAATATCAACAATCAACATTTTCTGAGCAGTCATGTAGGGTGCATTCTTCTAAGAATTCCATGTGGGTTGAGATATGTAACCCATGCATCCGGGTTCTAACTACTAAGTTAGGAGTCTGAATCCACCAGCCACTCTGTGGGGGGTTCTACTTCCATAAAGTATTACAGTCTTGGAAACTACAAGATAGATTAATATCTCATTTGTGAAAACATATGTTTCCACAACATGGAGCAGCATGGTTGTGTTATGATGAAGAGAATTCATCAGTAGTGTATTCCTCACTTTGATTTGTTGGTGTTTGTTTTTTCCTTTACTTCTAATTTGTTTGGTTTGGGTAGCAGGATATGACATAAAATAAATTCATTAATGTCTACAAATTTACTTCTTCTAAGGAAAAGAATACAATATTCTCCATACTGGTTATACTACATTATTTCTATAATAGTGCATGATACGTTTCTACATCTAGTGACATATGACCAACCTATACAACATTTGTCAAAACCTACTGTACTAAATTTGGCATATTACTAGACACTTAAACTACGAGCTTTATTCAGATGTCCCTAATTTTTTCTTAATTTTTTTGCAAGGTTGAACTTTTCATTCTTCAAGGTTACGTTTAGTCATCATTCCTCCTTAAGACACTCTAGTGAGTTCTTAGTATACTGGGATATATACAGTTAAATTGTCCCTCCACTTGTAATTTTTTGTTCCTTTTCTTGTGGTCTGACTAGGGTTATGGCTGGAGGACAGAAAATAGAAAGAAAAATAAGTGTTTCTCAACACATCATTCTAAACATATATGAAATAACATGATTTATTCCTAATAATGCAAACCTATCTAGGGAGTGTTTGTTTGATTTCTCCATGATAGTTACCTTTTTTCTCTTTTACGCAATCTACTCTTTATAAACAGAGCACTAAAGACAACACTAACTCCACCACCTTGAGAAGGAAGAGTTTCTGTAATGTCATTGTCATGTCTTCTCAACGTGTTGACTCAATCATTTAGTTCTGTTAATTTTGACCTAGGGATACAACCGTGCTTTATATTTGGGCTTAATAACACAGTGCTATGCTACTTTGTAGCTCACGTGACTCTGTGTTAGGTCAAGGAGAACTCCTTGAGATTCGTGCTCATGTGACTTCTGGCATTCTCCCATTCTTTTCTTTCACTTTAAAACTGCTTAAGAAGGATTTTTTTTAAAAAAGAAAAAAAACTGTCTAACAGTTTAATGACACAATTCATATATCATGTAATTCAATAATTTAAACATATTTAAAAGAGTTGTGCAATCATCACCACAATCAGTATTAAAATATTTTCTTATTTTTTGAACTCACTGTTCTTAGTTTCCCATTTCCTCTCAACCCTCCCTGCATTAATCTTAAGACTATTGATGTAATTACATTAGCATTCATATAAACAAAAGCATCAAACATTCAGTAATAAAAACATGCAAAAGATATTTTGAAATTTAAAAACCACAAAATAAAACAGAGAAAACCATCAAATGCAAAGAAATCATAACATAATAAAAACTAGGGAAAAAATTAAATGAGTGAAGAGACAGAACACAAGTGCTAAGGTGTTAAATTGCATCTGCATTAGGCCAACTTCCAATGAAATCTGATGGTAAGGCTATTCATTGTTCAAAGGGGAGTCCTGAGTCTTAATCCATGTGGACCCTCTGCCCTGCATAAGGAATTTGAACTTTCATTGTTATCCACTGCCTTCCGAAATTTGGGCACTCAGAATTTAAGCTCAAATGCTATTCCATCCTCCATTCTTATATTTATTATTTATAGCTGTTGGATCACACAAACTAGTGTGCCTCTTCCATGTGGACTTATCTAACACTGCACTTAGATGACTACTTGTTTTAAAACAAATTTTCAGACCCCCGTATGCTATTCTTCTGATAGTCTGGGACCATCTTATTTCGTTACCGTGCTGTGCTATTTCCAAATCTATTCCCTTCCGATAGCAGTCATCTGCTTCTTCTTATACTAGGTCATTGAAGCCTTAAGCCCTAAGGAGCATCTCCGTTCCTTTCATCTGCTACAGGTATATTTAAAATTAGAAAATCTAGAATAAATGGGTGAATTCTTAGAAAAATCAAAATTACAAAAACAAAGAGAAGAAATAATAAATCTGAGAAGATTTATAGCAAATAAAGATATTGGATTAATATTCAACACTCCCGCCCAAGGGAAAAATACAAAACAGCGCCAGATGTGAATTCTGCAACGTTTCACCCACTCCCTTTCTCTGCCTCTGAACTTTAATTGCCATTAAGGTTTACTGAGCATATTTGTAGGAGTGTCTTTTGATATGAGGTGACGATTGAATATAGGAGGGACTGATAGTGTCCTCCCTCTTCTCCCTTATCATGAGAAACTAATCCTAGCTGAGGTGAGGCCTCATCTATTGAAGAGGCTTATAAGATGTAAAAATAAGATGGGGGTATGGATCCTGAGCATTAGACAGTAGCTAACTCCTTGCACAGGACACCAGATTAGAGGATTTCATGACCGATGAACAAAAGCCTGCCTTTGACTTAGTGTTCTTCATAGTATTGGCCTCACACAACATTTATTCTTTCACGATGGACTAATTTGCTTAGTATAAGGGGATCTCCCAGGCTTCTTAGCTGGCAGCCATATTCCCTGGGGCACCTCTACTTTTCTTTTTTAAGCACTTTTATATTCTGGCACTTTAGGGTGCTACTGTCTTTTATATTTTTTTTCCCTTCTTGAAAACGAGCTATTTCTGCAGAGACTCTAGTCTGAGTAGAATCAAGATACAGGAATATTGTTGCCTTTTGTTACTCTAGGCAGAAAGAGCAAGGGAATGTGCAAATTAGCTCATGCGTGCACACAGATTCATGTTTATATTTAATTTGCTTATTACATTAAACTGGGTGAGAGTTCATACTGATGACTTTGGCTCTAAATCAGGACCACTTGATATTTGTTAGCCTCTTTGTACATATCTATAGCCTCGCTCTATTAAAAATGAGAAACCTGGAGGGGGAATATTGCCACCAGATAACAACAATGGGAATATCTCCGCAGCAAATACCAGAGAGGCCCCAACACGAGGGAATCTTCCACTCCCAGAAAGCCAGAAAAATGACATAAAAGTTAGGTATACCAAACATTTTTTCCCCTTTAAAGCCGAGATCAGCAATGATGATGACTTGTTTCTGATTCCCATTCACCCTTAATCAGCTGCCCAAGCCACTTCAGTGCACTCCTGCTCCATCTTCACAAGGTAATTCTTCTCCAATCCTGTTCCAACTCACCCAGCCATACTCACCAAACAGTTGGCTCCTAGGAGCCCTGAGTAGGTAGCAGGACAGGTGGGGGGCTGTGTACAGATATCCTCCCGACCCAAGCTATGCTTTCCCATGTTCAAAATTGTTTTCTTTACTTCCTACTTCTTCATGGCCTGTCCTCTCATGCACATTTCCCTCACCTGTGGGGCAGAAACATCTACATACCAAACCCACCAAATTAATAGGAATCCTCACCCAAAATTCAGGTTTATTATTTTTTTCTCTTCGGTTTTTATATTCTTCTATTTAAATGTAATCTAATTCCATTATCACTCTTACATCCTCTTTCAGCCCAGCCTCAGTCCCCTGGAAATATACATGCCTCCTAGGCAGACATGCAAATCATACCCACTGAAATCAATATAATATCTGTTTTTAAGCCAGACCTTTTCCCCCTGACCCCTGCGGGCCCAGACCCCGGCACATTTAGACTGCCATAGCCACAGAGCTCTCCATCCACTCTTAGGCTAAGCCCCTGACTTACTCCTTCTACTTCTACAAATGCGAATACCTGACTCTTTCTTCTGTCCTCTTCCTCTCCTTACTTTTTCCTTCACTCTTTCTTTTCTTATTCTTTATCTTTTCTTTAATACTACTACACTCTAGATAGATAGATATAGATATTTATTGATAAATCATTTTCTTCTTAATTACAATTTTCTCCTGCCCCACTCATTTTCTTTTTCTGTTCTCTCTCTTCCTCACTTAGTGAAATATACTCCTACACTATCTATTAAGTCATTTTACTCCTCTTAACACAGATTTTCTCATTATATGTACAAACCTTGTGACCTCTCCAGGGAGCCTCATACTATCAGGCCTGTTAGTTTTATTTTAAGGAGCCCTGGTGGCATAGTGGTTATAAGTTGGGTTCCTAACCATAAAGTTAGCAGTTCAAAACCACCAGCTACTCCTCAGAAGAAACACAAGCTTTCTACTTCAGTAAAACCTCACAGTCTCGGGTATTACCAGGGGCAGTTCCACCCTGTCCTAATGGGTCTTATGAGTCAGAATCTGATTCTTAGGCACCGAGTAACTTTTATGCTTTCATTCTCTGTCTTATTCTCTCCACCCTGCTGAATTGACCATCTTGCTCTCTTTTATTCATTTCCCCACATATATTTTCCAGCTGCTGTTAGACTGCTCTCACATCAGACAAAAGCATCAAATACCCCTACACAGCCAGCAGCCCACTCCTCCTATGAGATGCACAATCATGCTGTGGGAATAGCAACCAAACACATACATCCAAAGAATCAAGAAAGACAAATTCAAACTGCCAAAAATTACCCATGCCCAAAGTAGTACTCTGAGAAAGATTCTCTAGAATTCAGACGAATGGGGTTCAGGTCCTTTTAAGAGATGTGGGGTATACTCATGAGAACAAGATAAAAAATTGCAAAACTAAAAACCTTGCACTAGAAAAAGAGCCCTTGTGGTGTAGTGAGTGGTTCCGTGTTGTCCTGCAGTCCAAATGGTTGGCAGTTCTAAACCACCAACAGCTCAACAGGAGAAACACTGGATTTTTTACTCCCATAAACAGTTACCTTCTAGGAAATCCACAGGGGGTCACTGTGAGTCAGCACTGACTGGATGGCAGCGAGTTGAAAAAGAAATAACAATATGTACAGGCAAACATCATCCAGATACCAATACAATGAAAACAGCATTTAAAGCAACACAGAATGAGAGGACAAAAAAATACACCAATAAAACAGCACATACACCCACACACACACACACACACACGTGCACACATAAAGTAACTGAACACAACCACAGCAAAGTGACAGCAACAGACCTGCATATATCAATAATAACAACGAATACCAGATTGTCAATGAATTAAACGCAACAATCAAAACATAGAGAGTAGCAGACTGCATTAGAAAACATGACCCATCTATATGGTAGATTCAAATTGTTATTGTTGGACACCATGCAGTTGTCTCTCACCCACAGCCACCCTATACATGTCAGAAGGAACCACTGCATGGTCCTGCACCAGTCTGACACTGGCTCCTATCCCTAAACAATGTATCTCTTTGAGGAGCTTCCTCTCCTTTGTAAACACAACAAAGAGTCTGGTCTCTTCTGACAACATATGCGAAGTATGTAAGATTAATAATTGCCATCGTCACCGCAAAGGAGCACTCTGGCCATACTTCTTCCAAGACAGATCAGTGCTTCCTTTTAACAGATCATGTTATATCTTCTCCAGCACCACAATTCAAAGGCATCAAGTTTTCTCTGTTTTTCCTTATTCAATGTCTACCTTTTCCTTTCCCTTTCCTGCATGATTCTCTCATGTTTTCCTACTATTGTTCTTGATTATCTGTACATAGAGATCTGGTTAATATATTTTTTGTAATTCTGGTCTTTTTTTTAACAAATTCTTTAGTTTTTCCTTCTCTGGGAATACGTCTCCTTCATATTTGAGGAAAAAATTTCCTGGACATAGGACTCTGGGTTGTCACTTTTTATTTCAAAAGTATATATCTTCATTATCTTTATGTCTGCATAATTTCTTCTGAGAAGTCCAAGCATAAACTTACAAGTTTTCCATTGAAAGTGACTCTTGGTTTTTTCCCTAACTGTCCTCAGAAATCTGCCATTCTCCTTGACTTTGAAGAGGTTGATCACATTGTGCTTTGATGTTTTTCTACTTGGGTCTATCCTTTTTGTGGTTCCCTCAGTTTCTTGAATAGTATTTTTCTCCTCTTTTGTGTTGTTGGGGACATTTTCTTCCATGACACCTTGTACTATTTTCTCTGTAGATATTTTTGTTTCCTCTTGCTCCAGGACCTTGATATGCTGTTCTTCTTGATAGCGTCTCACATTATTTTCAGGCTTTTTTCCTGATTTCCAAGGGATTTTTTTGTTGATTATTTCTCTCTTTGGCTCTAGTCAGAGTGATTGTTTCGGAGCTCACTGATTTGATTTTCCTTTCTATCATCAGATCTTTTGCCACATTGCCTCATTCAATTATCTAATTTTTATCTTCTGAACTTCTTTTTACATTGCATCATAATGCAAACTGAAACCTATACTTGTTGATCTTCATCAGAAATACTTCAAGTCCTATTCACGTTTAGCAGGCAAGGTTGTGTCATCTGCATATTGCATGTTTTTAATAAGCCTTCCTCCAATCCTGATACCACATTCTTCATCATATAAGGCAGCTTCTCTGATGATTTGTTCAGCATGCAGACTGAACAAGTATGGTGAGCAGACACAACTCAGAAGCACATCTTTCCTGATTTTAAGCCATGCCGTGTTCCCTTGTTCTGTTCGCACAACTGTCTCTTGATCCATGTACAAGTTCCACAGGAGTGCATTGAAGTATTCTGAAATTCCTTTTCTTCTCAAGGTTCCCATAGTTCATTATGGTCCACACACTTGAATGCTTTTGCATAGTCAATAAAACACAAATAAACATATTTCTTGTGTTCTCTGCTTTGAGACAAGATCCATTTGATATCAGCAATGATATCCCTCAATCCACATCCTCTTCAGAATCTGACCTGAATTTCTGGAAGTTCCCTGTCGATATAATTCTGCAATTATTATTGGTTGATCTTTAAAAAAAAACTTCACTTGCATGAAATATCAATAATATTATTCTATAGTTTGCGCACTCTAGTTCATCTTTCTTTGGTGTGGACACAAACATGGATCTCTTCCAGTTAACTGAGTAGCTGTCCTCCAAATTTCCTGACCTGCCAGAGTTAGTGCTTCAAGTGCTCATCAGCATGTATGAAGCATTTCCATTGGTACTCCACCAATCTCTGGAGCATTATTTTTGGTGAATGCCTTCAGTGAAGTTTGAATTTCCTCCTACAGCACCGCTGGTTCTTGTTCATGTGCTACCTCCTGAAATGGGGGGATGTTGCCTAGTTATTTTTGGTACAGTGACTCTATGTATTCTTCACATCTTCTTTTGATACTTCCTGCATAATTCAATATTTTGGCCATAGAATCTTTCAAGATTGCAACTCGAGGCTTCAGTTTTTTTTCTTTATTTCTTTCAATTTCGGATATGGTGAGCATATTCTTCTCTTTGGATTTTCTAATTATAGATCTTTACACATGTCTTCGTAATATTTGGCTTTGTCTTCTTGAGCTGCCCTTGGTAATTTTCTGTTCAGCTCTTTTACTTCGTGCTTTCTTCAATTTGCCTTCACTTCTCTATCATGAAGAGCAAGTTTTAGAGCCTCATCTGGCACCCTTTTTGACCTTTTCTGTCTTTTTAATGACCTTTTGCTTTCTTCATGAATGATGATCTTAATGTCCTTCTATCACTCATCAGGTCTTCAGTCATTAGTGTTCAATGTTTCAAATCTGTTGTTGAAATGCTCTTGACATTCAGGTGGGATCGACTTAAGGTTGTATTTTGGTTGTCATGGACTTGTTTTCATTTTCTTCAGTTTTATAAACTTAGAAGCCCTGGTGGCATCGTGGTTATGTGTTGGGCTACCATCCAGTGTCAGCAGTTTGGAAGCACCAGCAGCTCTTTGGGAGAAAGACTGGACTTTCTACTCCTGTAAACAGGTACAGTCTAGGAAACCCATAGAAGGTTGCTATGAGTCAGCGTTGACTCCATAGCAGTGAGTTTGGTGTGGTTTTTGATTTTATGCTGAACTTCCATGTGAGCAATTGACAATCTGTCCAACACTCAGACCCTGCTCTGGGTGTAGCTGTTCGTATTGGGCTTCTCCATTGTGTCTTCCCACAGAGGCAGTAAAGTTTATTTCTGTATATGCCGTCTGGGACATTCCATGTGTATTGTCTTCTTTTTTGTTGTTTAAAAAAGTAGTTGCTATGAATAAGTCATTGGTTTTATCTAATTCTATCATGCAATCTCCAGCTTCATTTCTATCACCAAGACCACGTGTTCCTTTCTCTTTGTTTCCAACTTTTACATTCCAATAGAAAATAATTACCAATGTATTTGATTGAAGATTTGACCGATTTCAGACATGTTTCTGCACTTGTGAGTGAATGATATTTAACATTTGGCCTTATTCTCAGCCCTCACTCTTTATGCAAATAAGATTCAGCTACTTTTAATCTGTATAAGTCAGCAATTTATGCAATTTTGTCTACAAACCTGGCCTATCCGTGTTTGACTTTCTTTTAGCAAAGTGGTTTACATTCTGTATCATTGACTAAATTATTGATAGTATCAATAGAATTATTTTAGGCCTGTAGAATAATTCATGATGTTCACTCAGCAAATTTTAATTAAGCCTCTGGTGAATCCCACCTCTGGATTTAGGTTTTTATTATTTAAACTTTTTTCTTCAAAGAATCATGTCTTTAATATCATTGAGTTTCTCTACTACTTTCTCATTTTCATTTAATTGATTTCCGCTCCTATCTTTATGGTTTCTTCCTTCTTCTTTTTGGTTAATGTTGCTTTTCTTCTCCCAAGTTCTAGAGATGGAAGTTTATATTGTCAATTTGAAACAGTCCTCACTTGTGATGTATGTATTTACTGATATTTTAATCTCTGTAAAACTTTAGAGCCATAGTGAGATTTCTTTCCATACATTTTTAAATGTATGGAAATGTATTTGCTTTACTAACTGTTTCAGGTCTATGTTCTTTCTGGGTTGTTTCTAAGACAATGCCTTTCTTTATCTCATTCAACTTCAGCAGCTCTGGAAATGGATTGTTATTTCTTGGCTTTTAGACAGATTCTCACATAAATTCTGCGTTCTCTCTGTGTCCCTGTGGCTCTGTTCTCTCAGTTGTAAGACATTATTAGAAGGCATTCCATTTAGGATTTGCCCTCGTTTTATATGCTTTCACTAATATAACAACAGAAAGATATCCAAGAAAAGATGCAAGGATAGGATTTCAGTTTATCTGTTTTTGGAGGGAGGGAGGCGCAGAAGTCAACCTATAACAGAAGGCAAATCAAATTCTAATTTTCAGTTCTAAAACTAATAAATAAAATGCATCAACATTAGGGAAACAACAAACTCCATGGGTAATTTGAAAAATGAACATGTAATTGGTAGTCTGATTTTTTAAAGAAATAGCATTATAAAAGACTATCCTCATCAACAACATATTATTTGGTTTCAACCTTAGGAAGTTTATAAACTACATGAGATACATTTCAGACTTATGGTCCTGATTAAATGAAAATATTTTTGACCAGATTTTTAAAATATCTGATAAAATGAAATATTAATACAACAGGGAAAGCATACAGTTAAAATAAAGTCAGTAAACGATGTAGCTTTAATCGTGGTTTTCCTATGACTAAACGATTATTCATATTTTTTATGTATATGCCATAATGAAAGAATACTTATCAAGTACAGAAAAGAAAAGAGCAACAATTAGCCCAGGATTGGGTCAGGGTCACTGGTGAGACAGTTAAAAACTAATGTATGAGAACACATCAAGAAGTCACCGGTTAATCCACATAGTGCTTATGTTTTTAAAATCAGCACAATATGAGATAGGTAGGTAAAACAATTGCTCTCTAATGAAGAGGTCAAACCAACCCAACCAACCAAACAACAATCCAAACAAACAAATCAAGAAATCCAGTGCCAGCAAGTTTCTTCTGATCCACAGTGCCTCCATCCAGGGTTTCTGAGTCTGTGTGCTGTTATCGGAGCACATGGACTCATCATTTCTCCCCCCAGCAGCTGGTGAATTCAAGTCACCAGCTTTGAGGTTAGTAGTCGGATGCTTAACTCACCCAGATACTAGGGGTTTTGTTACACTACTAGGCAGGCACGATGAGAAGAAAAGTACAGAGAATATGAACTATTTCATTTTTTGCTCTGTGTCCATGAGTTAGGCCAGGCTCTTATTTCTCTTCACAGAAGTAGAGAAGTTAGATCCCCTGAGCTGGTGTACTTAAACATGGCATAGGTGGATTGATTGATATCTATCAGTGAAAAAAGGCTTGATGCATTATATTTGATAACCCCTTCTCCAGTCACCTGTGATTTTTTCCTTTTCAAAGATTATCTTTTCTCTTTGTACTTGTTGTACACATTCCTCTTTTGAAAATATCTGTTACTTCCTTAAGACATTTCAGTATTAAAAAATATATTTACTGTGGATTTTCTCTTTACCATTCATTTTGGTATTGAAATTACATTTTAAACCTAGCACCATTTTTTCCTGTCCTTTCAGATTTCTCTTACAAAACTTTAGGCTTCTGGGAGAGATAATGTCTTCGTGTATTTTTATTCATAATAGCTCTTAACATGATGGTCAATGAAGAGAAAACATAAATTAATATTTTTGGTTAAATAAATAATTATTTGGGAGATTGATAATACATGTAACAAAATAGTCAAGCTATCTGTATCATGCTGGCTTATATGTTAACACCAGCTCTATTTGCCCTTACAGTAACAACTTTAAGGCCATACAATGTAGAATATGTGAGAGTGATAATATTGAAGCAATGTTAATGTGCCTCTATGTTTCTTTTTCTTTTTTTAACATGACACGAGAGCAGGATAATTACACAAGGCTCAGGCATAGGCATTTATTTTTTTTAGAAGAATGGACGGTAATTTCAAAATACTTATAAAACATCTTATTTTCAAGTCTATTAGTCTAAGTGGCCTCTATCCATGCAGTCAAGTATATGAAAAAGTAAGTTGAAGATGTAAGCCAACAATTTTTGCTATTTCAGATAATCTATCAGAGAATTTTCCCCAAAAAATACCTGTCCTATTTTCTTGTTCCAGCACTCGATTTTCACTGTTTCCTCTCTGTTCCTACTACCAATTCTAGTCATCTAGTGTTGTGTTAAGCCACACTTTAATACAGTGTCGCGACCCTTTCATATAATTCCTCATGTTGTAGTGACCCCCCCAACCAAAAATTACTTTCCTTCCTACTTCATAACTGTAATTTTGCTACTGTTATGAATAAGGTGACCCCTGTGAAAGGGGTGTTCAACCCCCAAAGGGGTCGTGACTCACAGGTTGAGAACCGCTGTGTTAGGCATTCAGTTGCTATCTGCAATGTCTGTAGTTCAAACCCACCAGTTACCCTGTGGAAGAATGATGAGGCAGCCTACGCCATAAGATTGACAGTCTTGAAAACCCTGAGGAGCAGTTCTATTCCATTTGACTCACTGTGAGCTGGAATCAACTACATGCATCTGACTTAACATCTAACATTTGGTTCTTTTGACTTGAGCCATCAATCCACTGTATTGCCTGTTGATCATGGGGGACAAAGTGCCCATCTGCCATTGTATCTTCTGACCTTGCATTCATTCACTTCTGCAGTACAAGCCTACTGCCTGAGCTAATAATGATCTTTGGCTCTTCGGGGTCTTGCAGCTAGCCGAATTTGAGAATCCCCAGTCTGACATCTGACTCATGTACATAGAATTGTCAGACCTCTGTAAATGTGTGTCATTTGCCTGGTACAAACTTCTATAGATATACATACAGAAACTTCATTGGTTAATTTTATTAGAGAACTCAACTTACCATATTTGGTAATGAAAGTTGTTCTCAAAAGCAAAATTATAAGGATGAGTTTTCTAAACTGTTTGTAAAGTCAAATTAGCTTCAAATGCAATAAGTAACTCTGCCCTTATTAGTAGAAATCTACTTCCATTAGCAAAGAGGGCACTGCTAATCTATGGAATGAGGTTTTAATAGTAATGATAAAAATATCACCGCCAGTAGGTCAATTATTGGTGAGAAGCAAAACTCTATACAATCTTGTGTTTGTTACTGTTCTGTGAGTTTTCAGGATGAGCTATAGGGAAATTGGTTGGTGGTACTTTTTACAATAGAGAGAATGGCAAAGGAAAGAGATGAGCTAAAGATTTTGAGTCACAGCACAAGTATCACATAAAAAAACTCAGAGTTTGCACTTGTGACCTGAAAGCTCCTGTAGTAACATAATTGATCTTAACAAAAAATAAAACCAGTGTCTTATCATAAGAGGAGCTTAATTAAAACACCAACTGTGAATTCCTATACTTCAATGGCATCTGAAGTTAAAGTGACAGCCCTGATTAATTATGGGATCTAATTACTTTTTCAATATATAGAATGAATAAATATGATGCACACCTTAAATCTCTTAGATTCTATATATTTTCCTTTCTTCTCTTTGCACCAGCTAATTTGTGTTTCCCTATTTCAAGTTTGCAAATTATTTCTTCTCTTTGTTTATATCTGCTATGATATGAACACTTCCCTAGTGAATTTTCATTCTGAAAATTTTATTCTTCTCACAATACTTATTCAGTCTTTATGCTGAGCAAATAATCAAAGAAGCTGTGATGAAGAAGAATTCACATGGGGATTAGAAGGTTTATTAATCACCCACAATATGCAGTTGACACAACCTTGCTTGCTGAAAGTGAGGAAGATTTGAATCACTTGCTGATGAAGCTCAAGGATTATAAACTTCAGTATGGATTAAAATTCAATGTAAAGAAAAAAAAAACCTCACATCTGGACCAATCGGTAACACTGTGATATATGGAAAAAAGATTGAAATTCTCAATAATTACATCTTGCATGGATCCAAACCCAACCAAAGCTTGTGCAAGCCGCAGTCAAGAGATCAAAAGTCACATTGCATTGGATAAATTTGCTGCACAAAACCTCTTTAATGGGTTGAAAAGCAAGGGTGTTACTTTGGGAACTAAGGTGCGCCTGACACAAGCCATGGTGTTTTCAGTTGCTTCATGTGCATGTGAAAGTTGGACATTGAATGCGGAAGATCAAAGAGAACGTGTTGCATTTGAGCTATCATGTTGGTGAAGAATACAAAACTATCATGGACTGCCAACAGAACAATGAGATCTGTCTTGAAAGAAGTAACAGCCAGAAGGTTCCTTTAGAGGCAAAGATGGCGAGAGTTAGTCCCATGTACTTTGGACATGTTATCCGGAGAGACCAGTCCCTGGGAAAGGACATCGTGCTCGGTGAAGTGGAGGAACAGCAAAGAAAGAGAGGAAGGTCTTTGACGAGATAGACTGACCCAGCACCAGGCACAATGGGCTGAAGGAGGGGCAAGTGTGAGTGGTGCTCTGTTGTGTGGTCCATGGGGTCCGTCTTGAGTCGGAACATCCACAAAACCTCTCCTTAGTTCTTAATTGATCTTCTGTTCCATTCATCCCCTGGTTTCTGTTAACTATTTCATCCTGCTTTCCTTTAGTTCTTTGGCTATCTTTTAAAAAATTAGCTAAGTATTTGTTTGGTACATATAGCGTCTAACTTCCTCAGGGATTTTCGGCCAGTTTTATTTTTCTTCTGAATGTGTAATAGTTTCCTCTTGCTTTGCATGCTTTACACATATCTTATTACTGTTCAACATGCAGCGTTGTTATATCATAATCTCATAATTCTGGAAATCATATTCTTATTCCTTACTGAGGTTTGCTATTACTTTTGGTGAGATCTGCTCTTGCCTACTTATTCTGTGACTTTTTCAAACTAATTTTGCAAAGAATGTATTTCCTGTATGTGAAATCCTGTTTTCCAAATTTTAGCAGTCAGTTGGTGACCTGAAAGATGTTTTTGTAATTAAGCAGAGTCAACCAATAATAATAATACAAAAAATGCATCTTAGGTTTTTTGAAAATTGACTCTTAACCAGACAGTACTTTAGTGAGTGCTTACCTGGGCTACCTATAACCCAGCCTTAAGCTTTACCTCCTGGTTAAGAACGTCGCTAGGCACATCATAGAACTTCGCTGTGCCGGGTACAAACAAAACAGCATGGCCATTTTGCTCCATTTTCCCACATATGTAGAAACTGAGTCTCAGAGTCTTAAGAACTCTCCTCAGCTGTTTCCTCCTCTGCACTTTAGTGTTCTCTTCTACAGAGTAAATCCAAGGTAACCTCTACATTGTCACTCAGGTAAAATCCAGCCACTTCAAAATAAAGAAACACAATTTTCTGAGAACAAAGTCTATACTGACCCTTGGCACCAATAATTTGAATCAGAACACAGAATAATTTCCCCAAGACTATCAATGTTCTTCCAATGAGGATGTTTGAAGGATATGCAAAAATATAACATGCTCTTATCAAAATTGACTTTTTAAATTCAACTCCCCAGGTGGTTGTAAATAATTAATTATATTTCAGATCTTTAAAAAAACTGACTATGTCACTTTTAATCATATTAATAGTTAATTCAGTAGAGGGCCTGATTCTTTGATTATCCAAGTTTAACCTTTTCTTAATGACATTGACTTCTTATTCATTTGTACAACAATGCTCTGTAGATCACAGTGTGCAAGTTGTCTTTTATTATGATTATTTAATAGTATTGTATGCTATCTAATATTATTGTTAACTATTTATTTATTGGAATGATAAATGATTCCAATAAATATTCAAAAAATGAATTATACATAATTCAATTGGAATTATTTATTACTAAGAGAAATATGATTGATATTTGGTGTTGGTTTTCTATCCCACAATTTTGCTGTACTTACATATTAGTTATAATAGCTTTTTAGTTATTGCTAAGCATTTATACCTAGAAAACAATGCCACTGGCACATAGAAAAATGTGCTATGTTTTCTTTCCAATCCACATGCATTTTTTATTTAATTTCTTTATTCTTTGGTTAGTGTGCCAGTTCAATATTGAATGCTGGAAAGTGTTGAAAACATAAATATTAAATTTGTTGTTGGTTTTGTGGGAAAACACCCAATGTTTACAGTTAAGTATAGTATCATCTATGGGTTTTTTATAGAATCATTTATCAAAGTGAGTGGTAAATTTTTATATCTAGCTTTTTAAGTGTTTATATTACTAATTCCAATTTCTTTGATCAAATGGCTTTCTGTATCAATAGTCATGATCATGTTATCTTAAAACTATTATTCTATCAATACAATACATATACAAATTAATTTTCAAATGTCAAGCCCCAATTTTATTCCTGGATAAATATAACTTGACCAAAATGTATATTGATTTTAAGTCGCTTTTTTGTCTTCACTTTTCCTAATGGGAATTTTTAAAATCATAAACTGAATCTCTTTACTTGCTTTCAGTTAACTTAAATTTTCTATGTCTTCTTGTGTAAATTTCACTATATAAATTTTCTAGGAATCTTAACATTTTATATAAGATTTTTAGTTCAGAGCCATAATTATTCATTATATCCCACTAAAATTTTTTTCTGTAAGGTCTATAGTGATGCTCCACTTTAATTCCTAAATTTAATTGAGTTCCCTCCCTCACTGGCTTGTAGTTTGATAAAAAAAACAAAACCCAAAACTCTAAAGTGATCATTTGCTTTCAAATAACTGAATTTTCTATTTTATTTCTCTCTGATTTTAAAATGAATTATTTTGTTTATTCCAATTTTACTCTTTTTACACTTGTGGTGAAATATTGTGCTATGCTTTGATCATTTGCTTAAAATGCAGAATTTGGTTATAAATTTTAGATTTTTTATGTTATAGACACTAAAAGCTATAAATTTGCCTATATAAACTGCTTTAGCTGAGTAAAAGATGTTGTGTGTTACACTTTCATTTTTACTCATTTCAAATTACATTCCAATTTACCTCTGATTTCCTTTCAATAGATTAATAAGAAGTGTGCTAATTTCCAAAATATATTTCTTATAATAATTTCTATTTTAATTTCATTGTGATTAGAGAACATATCTTTATGATTTCCATCAGAGTACATACTTTTAAGATTTAAATACTATACTGTGGTTGCAGGTGGGAGACCAGCCCCCCCACCACTAATCACGGGTTCAGTAAGCACAATTGTATGGTTTAGATATATAAATTAAAGTCACCAAGAGCATGAGAAATAAAAGAGATATTAAAATAATGGAGTCCAACACATTTCATGGTAGCAATGCTCACTTCAGCCCAGCTTGGTGGTCCAAGTGGGGAGAGAGAGAAGGGAAGGAGGACAAGGGGAAAGGGACCAGGGGAGCGAGGGAGAGGAGAGGGGGAGCCGAAGAGAGGTCAAGGAGCCAAGAGAGAGAGAGAGCAAGTGCGATCTCTCTACTGCTAACCCAGGCCTATACACCTTTTGGGGCTTGTAAGCCCACTAATCACAGGTAAAGACATAGGTCACAGGGAGGGATTGCACTATAGGTTATACAGCAATGAGAGGGAACAATCTCAGGATACATGTGACAAGATGGGCAGATCCTAGATTCACTGAGTGGGTTTGATCTGTTCTCTTGATCTCCATAGGAACCATTAACTGTAGGGTGTGAACCCCACCTACAGGAACCAGGCTAATGGTCTCAAGCCTTAGCCCATTGTCCCCAGCAGCAGGGAGCAGGCCCGCCCCTTGGTCTGGTGACTGACTGTCTTCTGGGAGGATGTCTGTAAGCATCTGACCTCCCCCCACACTATACATTTTTGAAACCCTTTTAATGGTTTAACATATGTTCTATTCTAGAGAATGTGGTATTACTTATATAAAAATATGGGTTTTCCTATTGTTCAGTATAGTGTTATAAAGATATATTTTAGGTCCAGGTAGTTTAAATGGAGTTCTGGTGGCATAGTGGTTATGCATTTGGCTGCAATCTGCGTGGTCAGCAGTTCAAAACCACCAGCTGCTCCTTGGTCGAAAAAAATGAGGTTTTCTACTCCCTGAGAAAGGTAGAGTCACAGAAGCTCACAGAAGTAGTTCTATCCTGTTCTATGACTTGGCATTAATACACACACACACACACACACACACACACACACACACACACACATATACATACATATATGCCCTATGAGTGCATGTTTATATATATATAGTTATCAGCTCAACATATAACCCACTATGCCACTCCCTATATATTAACCTTTTCCATTGACAGTGGAAGCAGAGAAGTAGCCCTGAAAAGCACTGTAGATTTATGAAATGCTCTATATTGATATTGCCACAAGGCCTGGAGACCCTATTCTGTGGTACCTCAAGTAAATGAGTCTAGGCTGGGCATAAAATGAATCTTACTCTTTCTAGTGTATAATTCTTTTAAGAAAAAAAATAGAAAAAATAACAAAATGAAAATAAACACAGTAATTTAGTTGTAAATAGTTTAAAAAGCAGTCTGTAATCACTTGTTTGACATAAATATTTTCATATTACTATTTTTAGGGGTGTGGAAGGGGAGAAGAAATGGACAAGGTTCATTCCTTTAGGAGCTGGTGGGAATGTTGTAATGTTTATATTTCTAGTAACTTGTTAAAAGAAAAGAAAAGACATATAACTGATACTTATACCTCAGAATATCCCAGAAAACTGTGAGAATGACCTGGTTTTTCTGGTTTTACATCAGCAACTTTAAATAAGAACATTAGTAGAAAAAATATCCTACATGCTAATTACTAATTCTTGAAGGCTTATCATTGTACTTTAGAAAAACTATCAATGAATAAAAGAAGACAATATATTAGTAAGTGCTCAAGAGAATTAATAATAATGTATTGTCTTTCTCCAAAGTAACGTGAGAAAATAATTTGTATCATGTCAAGAACCACCCCAGGATTACATAAAACCATGTGCTGTGTGAAAGACAATGGTAAGAGATTCTGCTCTGAAGGTCTGAGTTTGTGGTATACCAGTTACAAGTGGGGCTGCTAACCTTGAGGTCAGCAGTTCGGGAACTACTAGTCACACCACACCATGGGAGAAAGAAGAGGCTTTCTCTTCCCCCAAAGAGTTGCAGGCTCAGAAACCCACAGGAGTGGTTCTACTTTGCCCTATAGGGTCCCTGTGAGACAGAATAGACTGAATTGCAGTGAGTTTGGTTTTTATCAGTTTAAAATTTCACCAAGACCTTAATGCATTGTTTTGTATAGGGCTGATAATAATTTTTATGTTATAATATGATTCCGAACTTAAGAACCATGTAATAGTTTACAATCATCATGAAGATGCTATACTTACATCTGCCTACACCAGACCATTTAGATTTTCACAACATAAATCATAACTACATTTGAGTTGTTTTAATATTTATATCATGATGATTTTTACTGAGCAAAATACATAGATGCTAATGAGGTAGATTCTTCACATACTCATTTCAATTCAGCCTTTGTAGATATAGCAATCTTTTTACCTCAAGTGCATTTATATCAACTATAAAATTGCATCTTTCCTTGTTTCTTTCCATGAGATAACAAAGAAAGTGAAAAAAAAGTGTACATCTAATTGATCATAAATTCCGTATACTTCCTTAAACCTTCAGTAATGGTAATAATGAATTGTACATGGAAATTATACTAATATTTTAATTGAACTGATGCATCTGTACCCCAAACCAAACCTACTGTGATTGGGTCATTTCTGTCTCATAGACACCCATTATAGGATTTCCAGGCTAGAAATTTTTACAGAAGCACAACTCATGGTCACATTCATAAAACATTATAGCAATTCCATAATAAGAGATCCTTTTCATGCATAACTTAGCATAGGAATCAGATAATGCTGTTATCATAGAATCAAGTAACATAAAAGAAATAAGTCAACTTTCAGTAACATGTATATATATTTATTAATCATCTTGATATACATATGAATTTGACAGTGTAGATATTAGACTGATGGTTTCGTATCTTATCCAAGTATTATTGAGGCAAAACATTAAAAATTCTTTCCACAAAATAGTTATGTTTGGTTATATTTTTTCATATCTAATGGTACCACAAAAGAACATTAAAATAATGCATTATCTGCTATTTCAGAATATCTGAGATAGATCTGTAAACATCCATTGGTATCTTTCCAATAGCCTCCAATGTCTTCAGGTTGTTGACTAGTGCAGCTTGATTTCGTCAGCCTTCCCTTTCAATTTGGCTCTAATAGAGATGGCTTACCTGCAGATGTTTAAATGAGAGGCAGGGTGTGGAAATGTATTCAGAACAATACATTTTAAAGTAGTCTCATTGTGCCCCTTCCTATATTATCCTCATGCTCCCATCACTGAAGCAGACAGATATTGACCGTGCCTTATGACGAAAGAGCAGTGGTGCACTAGCTTGCTTATTACCATTTGCACACTGCTAGACAAAGTTTTCAATACTTAAGATTTTCCCTTGAAATTGTACAGTATTGTTTCTGAGATGAAAAGGACTAACTTTAAAAGTACTTGATAATTACTGAATCTATGAAGGTGATATTTTAATGTTTTCATTAATTTAAATATCATTGAACCATATAATCTTTTATTTCATACCTATCTTGAAGCAGATGTATTCTAGCACTGGCTTGGTTTATTTAAACTTGTATCTGGAAAAACTTGTTTAAATACAGTTAACGAATACATTATTCAAATTATTATAGTAAATATTAAGTAAAATAAACTATTATTAAAGCAAAGGAATTAATTAATTAATTCATTACATACATTGGAGAGACCATAAACTCTGGACAGGTCATTATGAAAACTGATTCCCAGGCAGCATTCCAGACTTACATTGTCAGAATCATAGATTGGCGGCCTAGGAAACTGACTTTCATTATGTTCCTCAGGTCATTATGATCTCACCAATGTTCAGTTAGAAACTGTGTAAAATCCCAAATGACCTTTGAAAGGAAATATAAATGATGGGGTTCTTTTGGTGTTTAAAAAAGTAACTTTTTAAGAAGGTCACAAGCTTCCCATGAATTTCAACTTTTACATTATCAAGGAGAAAAAGGAGGAAAAAGATATTTAAAATGTAATAATTGGTAATTAAAACACACAATTACTGATTATATAATACATGAAATATTATTCTAAACACTTATTACCCAAAGTAAAATTAAGCCTCCACAATTGCTTAAAACCACCATTTTATAACTATCTTCAAATGATACAGGAAAATATGTGTAGATAAAAGAAAAATATTTCTACAGATGAAGAACATAGCACATACTACGTGGGATGACGAGAAAATTACAAACACTTCAAAGAACAAGATACAAAAAAGACTTGGGGACATAGCAAGAGATACAAACAATAAGGAATCAGAGAGAAAAATATGGAGAAGATATAAATTGATCCTCAATAAATTTTGTAACAATATTTTATGTTTGACATATGCATAATTGCAATGATAAAAATAAGAGTGCAGGAAAATATTTTGGTAAATAATAGCCATACTAGCTCACAGTTATTAATAAGTAATAAATATATAGAGGCAGGAGAAGCATTAACTCAGAGAATTTGCAACACAAGAATATATGTGTGTGTGTGCATACATGCATACATGCTAAGGCACTTAGTAAATATAGAATACCTGAAAACCATTGATCAAAAACATTCAATCAGCAAGCAGTGAATGGAGAGTGGGATAGTGGGATGGTAGGATAAGACACATTATAAGCTTAGGGACACAAGAAATGGAAAGTGTTGGAGACTATTTGTCCGAAGCTTTGCAAATCAGAAGAACATGTGAAGACTTCTTCAAAATGATAAACAAGCTAAATCTATCATTTTATTTATATAGTGAAATGAAGACAAAAAATATATGAGGAAACATAAGTTGAAATAAGTTGTGGCCAGAAGATACTCAATCAAGGAAATATTTCATTAAATAGACAATATTTGAATAAATAGGTAAAGTATTTCCCTTAATTTTAATTTTAAATTATTATTATTTAATGTAAAAAATATGTTAAAAATTATATGATGGAGGACAACGAGATACAATAATGAAACCCCAAATGAAGCCAGTTGTTGCTGAGCCACCTTTGATTCATGCAATGCATAGTACAACCGCTCCATTGGGATTTCAATGGACGTGGTCTCTTGGGAAGAGACCCTTGTCGTTTCTTGCAAGATACATCTAGGTGTGCCTGAAATTGACAGTGTTGCCTAAACTTGACTTTTTACACTTCTGAGAACTACATTAAAAACTACAGAAGGAAAAAACAAAACAAAAATGTGTTTTATTAGTTGTATTATAAACGTAAGAGAAGTAAACATTAAAATAAGGTTTTCTCCACAGGAAGTTACAAAAAGAAAAATGAACCAAAGAAAATATAAGGGGGAATAATTACAAATATAAAATCAGAAATCAATGAAATAGAAAAGGAAAGCAGAATAAAACTAAATTAAAAATAGTTACCCTCAAAAAAATAAAAAAGTATATTGATAATCATCAAGTCAAGTTGTCAACAAAATTATGACTATCGGAAGATAGAGGACATCGTTACAGATTCACAGAATGGTCCTGTAGGAGACAGCCTTCCAGGCTTTGTCAATAAGGGTCATGCAGTGGATAATGTGAAAAAGATTTTTCCAGAACTCTTCAAGGGTCAACTGGGAATTTGAAGTTATTTCAAAGCACTGTTTGAACAGTGCTTTGATGCACAGTTTATTTGAAATTAGCAATGACTTGCTGGTCCTTGGGCTGGATGAGAGGAGTTGTACTGGGGCAAGAACTTAACAGTGATAAAGGAGCACTTATCATCCAACCCACCCTCCAAGCCTGGAGGCTGAGCAGGTGTATTATCCATTAAGAAAGGTGCTTTTACAGGCAAGTTTTGTTTATCTCCTGCAAGTATTTTTTACACTAGGCCCCAAACTTCATATACTCACCCAATGAAAAACTGCCTGGACATGCACAATTATTATTTGCCACCCATATCACACTTAACTTATTTTTCATTATGTTTCATTATTTAAAAACCCGTGATTTGGGGGAATGGTACACAAACATAGGCTTCACTTTAAAACCCTCACTAACATTCCCACAAAACCGAGTGAGCCTCTAGGGAGTCAGTAAATTCAGCCATGACTTTGCTGCTTGTCTTCATTTGCACTCACTGCTTCCCCAATACCTCACTACACTGAGTATGCCTGCTCTCATTTGGAATTTTCAAAGGAGCCCTCGCTAGCTTTGAATACTTCAGGCTACTTGCTCCCCTGCAGCATGTTGTCACTGAATTATTATGGGGGCTTTTAGTCTTCCCATATAGCACTGCTTTGGATAAGCTGTCATCATTGGGTTGTTTCTGATTTAGCAAAATTAACAGTTCTTTGTTTCATGGTTTAACAATTAGCTACATTAGCACTTTAATCACATTTTTTTTAACCACCTTTGAAAACACTAAATATTACTTTTCTGCTTTGACTTATGGGCTTTCCAAGGCCATGACTTGAAATCAACTTGGTAATTGTTTTGTTTTTTTTTAATTTTTGTTTTTCCCCCATAGAGGTTAGCCATTAAACAATCACTTGAAAATGATCTGGTCTCAGATATGCTGCTATTTCTTCTCTAGATGATGTATCTCTCCTTTAAACCCAGCCTCACTAACTCAGTAAACTATTTCATTTTTCTTGAGTCATAACATTGATATTTTGGAAAATACTCTCAGGATGAAAAAATAAAAATTAAATATAGAAGTCAGATCGCTTGTACATGGTCTTTCATGGATTGTGGATTTCCTTCCCTAACTTTAGTGCTTACCTGTCAATGTCTTGAAATAGTTATTTTGTTTAAAGCATCCAAACTTCATAGCAAGTTTAAGCAAGAGCATGATTTCAATACAAGAGGTGTCATCAGAGTGGGTCCCAGAACACTGCATGCCCATCTTTTGAAAAAGGACCCACTACAAAGAACTCCAAGACCAAGAAGCCACATGTATGATCGTTATCACCTTTTCTGAGAGTAGAATCTCTTTCTTCACATAGCCCAGCAGAGTGAACGTTTCAGAAAAGCATGAAGAAGAACGTCGGAAGGACTTCCGATCTTTTCATAACAGCCATTCGAGGCGACGTAGGTCATGGAGCTCGAAATCATAGGTAAAAAATATAAGTTTGTGGGTTTGAATATTATTCTGGAGTTTATGAAATGTTTCAAGCATTTTTGTGACATGCTACCCCACACAAATTTTAAGAAGTTATTCTGTTGTTCAGAATTAGTATATGAGACACTTACAAGGGACAAAGCAATAACTCTAATTTTAAGCACTGATTATATTATTTGCCAGAAGTAAATAATTTGATGGATTATATTTTCAAAATTAATATGACTTTTAATCTTATATACTATTCATTTCTACTTATGGTGCAAAGAAAAAAGTGTGCAATAATGTAAATATGTGTAGATACATATATTCTGTATTTCAGGACAGATATTGAGAAGTTTTGGGCAAATTTGTGTTCAATTTTTATATATATTTGATTTTTTCTGAATTCTACTGTTGATTTTTATTAATAAATCATTGTATTGGGGGATCTTATAGCTCTTATAACAATTGCATGAAATACATTTGTACATGTGTTGTCATAATTTTAAAAACATGTTCTCTTTCTGCTTGAGCCCTTGTTATTAGCTCCTCTTTTTTCCCTCCCTCCTCCACCCTCCCAAACTCATGAACCCTTAATACATTATAAATTATTATTATCTTCATATCTTACACTGTACACTGTCTCCCTTCACCCACATTTCTGTTTTTTGTCAATCATTGTAGTCAGTTCTGTTTCTCCCCCTTCTCCCCTCACCTTCCCCCTGCCCTCATGGAATCGCTACTACCATTATTGCTCCTGAGGGGTTTATCTGTCCTGGATTTCATGTGTCAAGAGCTCTTTTCTGTACCAGTGGACATGCTCCAGTCTAGCTGAATTTGTAAGGTAGAATTGGGTCATGATGGTGTGGGGAAGAAGCATTAAAGAACTAGAGGAGTGCTGTGTGTTCCGTCAGTGTTATGCTACACGCTGGCTGACTAGTTCCCCCATGCGACACTTCTGTGAAGGAATGTCCAGTTGTCTACAGATAGGCTTTGAGTCTCCTGTCTGACCTCCATCATTTGCATCAATACATTTGTTTGTTCTAGGTCTTCTGTTGCCTAATACCTGATCCTGTCAACACTTCATGATCCCACAGGCTGGTGTGCTTCTTCCACTTGAGCTTGTTGCTTCCCTGCTAGATGGCTGCTTGTTTAACTTCAAGCCTTTAAGACCCCAGATGCTATATCTTTTAATAACTGGGCACTATCAGCTTTCTTCACCACATTCACTTATGTACCCATTTTGACATCAGCTATCGTGTCAGGAAGGTGAGCATCGCAGAATTCCAGGTTATTAGACAAAGTGTTCTTGTGTTGAGGGAGTACTTTAGTAGAGATCCAATGTCCATTGCTACCTTAATACTTAACATTTAAATATATGTACATAGACCTATATCCCTATTAATATATTGTTATATTTACATAGATGCATGCCTATATTTACACCTCTATACATGTCTTTGGCTTCCTGGTTCTTTCCTCTATTCCTTTTTACTTTCCTCCTGTCCCAGTTTCATGCTCGCCTTTCATTTAATTCTCAGTACTTTATCTCAGTGACATTGCACTTGATCAACCGCTACCAGGCATTTAAGGCCCCTTGCCATCGATTTTAGAACTCTTATTGTTCCCTTGACCCCAGGTTTTGGGTTTTTTTTCTCTAATCATTTTATTGGGGGCGCATACAATTTATTGCAATCCCAACATCCATCCACTGTGTCAAGCACATTTGTATATTAGTTGCCATCATCATTCTCACTTTTCCCCTCCCTCTCTGCTCCCCACTCCCTCATGAACCCTTGATAATTTATACGTTATTGTTATTTTGTCATATCTTACACTGTTAGATGTCTCCCTTCACCCACATTTCTGTTGTCCATCTCCCAGGGAGGAGGGTCTATGTAGATCATTGTAATCAGTTCCCCCTTTCCATCCCACCCTCCTTCTACCCTCCTGATATTGCCACTGTCAGCACTGTCCCCAGGTTTGTTGCTTCCCCCACCCTTCCTCCCACCTCCTCCTCTCCCATGTCCTCCAGGAGCTGTGGGCCTGTTATTTTTTTCTGGGGACTGGTTCTCCTGCCTATTTTTTATGGATAGACATGAGAAAAAAGGAAAAGAAAAGAAAAAGCCTATAAATACTTCCGGTCTGTTTGCTGACCCTTCAGATTGATTTCCAATCAGATCTGGTGACGTACCATGACCTGTCCATCGTTTCTGAAGTCTATTTCCGGGATCTCCTGGGATTTCATTGCTTTGCTCCCCTTAATATTCTGTTGCACGCCCTTCGTGTTTTGCTCTGGTGTGTGTGTGGGGTGGGGGTGGGGGGGTTGGTCTGGCTGGACACAATACCCACACTGTGTCCTCAGTACCGTCACTATGGATCATTAATGGGCATTGTGTCTCATGGTGAGGTCAGCCCCCTGGTCCTCCCTGTGCATTGGCTGCTCTGAGCAGGTGTGTCATCTACGAGACTTGGTGGGCCAGGTTACAGTGCGCTCCCTCTCTTTCCCTCTTAGCTTGCTCCCCTGTGGTCTGGGCTGACCACTCTCCCCAGGCTGTATGTATTCAGGGCTGTCCTCTGTAGTGCAGTCTTCTGGGGAGGGGTCAACTTAGCTGTGACTGGGGCCCACCCTGAAGACCTTTATGTCAGTTCACTGCTTCATGCCGGCATGTTGCCCTGAAGTCTTGGTCGCCCAGGTTGACGTCTGGTCTCTGCTTTGCTTTCCTGTGAGGACATGACCATTTATCTTCCACGTGTGTGGATTAGTGCCTTGCTAATTTTTAAATTTGTAAAATTATAATCTGAAAACTTGTTTTGCAAAACTGGCTGGAAGTTTTAAAACACATTAAGGTACGCTAAATTCGGTGCCAAAACATATGTTCTATTCTGTAGACTGCACTGGAATGGAATAGATATTGTATTTTGGGGTGGAGTATTCTGTACATGTCTATGCGGTCAAGTTTTTATGATGTTGTTTAAATTTGTGTTTCTTGAGTTCTTTCTAGTTGTTCTGTCCTTTATTGAGAGATGTATTAAAGTCTTATGATATCATCGTAGAGTTGAATATTTCTCTCTTCAAATATAACACTTTAATTAATGCATTGTACAGGTCTTCAATTGAGCATATACCATATATATTTATTATATTTCTGTCTCCTTGTTCAATTAACCCTTTAATCATTATATAATAACCTTCTTTGTCTCCACTTGTTTATTTTCCTCTAAAGTCTATTTTATCATAAATTGATTTTGCCACTCTTACTCATTTCGTTTATCTTGTATATCATTCCAACATTTGATTTTGTCTCTTTTTTTTGTAACTAAGGTGTATTTTTTGTAAAAAGCATAAGGATCTAGCCCGTTTTCTTATCCGTTATGCTTTTTTTACTGTCTTTCGACTGGCTCACTTAATCAATTTGCATTCAATTTCATTATTGATAGCTATAAATTTATTGCTGTCATTTTGTTGTGTGGTGTGTGTATTTGTGTGTGTGCATGCAAGATGCTATTTCATGCTTTGTTCCTCTCAATTTTCTTGCTGAATTCAATTTTGTTCATGAGTTTTCTTGATTACATTTGCTATTGATTTAGTGCTTACTAACTTTTTATGACGTTTCTCTATTTTTTACTTTGAAAATCTTTATCTATGCTCTCTGAAGTTACCTTGTTAATTATTAATTTCTTATCAAGTTTAAAACTCTTTTTTCTACCTTGAAATATGTCTGCTTTCCTCTAAATTTAAGAGTCCTTTGTCTACATCATTATTTCTACCTTCTTTGTAAATGTCTTCTTTGTGAGTTGATGTATTTGGTTCTGTAATTTGGTTTTACTTTGGACACCTTTATAGCTGTGGTGATTTCTGAGTGGAGTTTCGTCATGTACGTTAATCTCAGTGTGATGCCTACTGCCGTTGATTCTCTGGCCAAAGAAGTCCCTAGTTTGTTTGTTTTTTGTTTTGTAAGCTTTGGATGACTCTTACAAATCCTTTTAATATCTGTTTATCTTGAAATGCTTTTAGTTCACCCTTATATTCCAGGGACAGTTTTACTGGGGATATGATTTTTGGTTAGTATTTTTTTTTCCCTTTCAGAAATTGTTATACATCCTCCATTATTCTTTTGCCTTGTTGGTTTCTGTTGATAAATTAAGGCTTAATCTTATCAGTTCCCATTTGTAGGTAACTTTTCAATTTTGGGGGGGGCTACTCTCAGGATTATCCATTGTTGTCGTTAATTTTGGAAAGTTAGATTATGTGCTGTGGTGATTTTCGTTTGAGACATATCCTGATTGAAATTCTTTCAGATTGTTGAATGTGTGTCATGTATTCTTCAATGATGTTAGAAAAGTTTCCTTCCAATAACATTTCAATAATTTTCTGTACACTTTTTTGTTTTTCCTGTTTGGAATTTGTATTATACGTTATCCCTCTTGATAGTATCCCCTATAATTCGTAGGCCTTCTTCAGAGGTCTTAGCTCCTGTATTTATCGTTCTTCTCATGAATTGGTATTAAGTCTTCAAGGTTACTAAATTGGCCTTTGGTTGGTTCAATTTTTAAATCTATATATAAATCATTTTATTGGGGGCTCATACAACACTATCACAATCCATACATACATACATTGTGTCGAGCACATTTGTACATTTGTTGCCATCATCATTCCCAAAACATTTTCTTTCTATGTGAGCCCCTGGTATCAGCTCCTCCTTTTTTCCCCTCCTTCCCCCACCCTTCCTTCCCTCATGGACCCTTGATAATTTATAAATTATCATTATTTTTTCATGTATTACACTGACTGATGTCTCCTTTCACCCATTCTTCTGTTGTGTGTCCCCAAGGAAGGGGGTTATATGTAGATCATTGTGATCAGTTCCCCCTTTCTCCCCAACCTTCCCCTTCCCCTCCTGGTATCTCTACTCTCAGTATTAGTCCTGAGGGGTTGATCTGTCCTGGATTCCCTGTGTTTCCAGCTCTGATCTGTACCATTGTACATCCTCTGGTCTAGCTGGATTTGTAAAATAGAATTGGGATCATGATAGTGGGGAGGAGGAAGCTTTAAAGAACTAAAGGAAAGTGTATGTTTCATTGTTGCTGTACTGCACCCTGACTGGCTAGTCTCCTCCCCGAGGCCTTTCTGTAAGGGCAATTCTGCTCTTTGGTTCTTTTGATGCATTGTGTATTTCCAAAACCATAATATTAATATTCTGGATTTCTATTTGCCATTTTTGTACAAAGGAGCACCGGTAGTACAGTGGTTAGTCACTGTGCTGTTATCCAAAACCTCAGCAGTTTGAAATCACCAGTCACTAGATGGGTGAAAGGTGAGGCTTTAAAAGTTATAGTCTCTGGAACCCACAGGGGCAGTCATTATGAGTTGGAGTCAACTTGTTGATAGTACGTTTTGTTATGTTTGTTCAGTTTCAACTTTACATTTATTTTGTCAGCTTGTTCGTGTTTTTGCTTTTTGATTTCTTTTGTAGTTTTCTTGATATTTATCTCAATTGGTTGAAAGTACTTGAATGCCATTCCTCTGACTCCTGTATCTAAGAGTTATCATGTCTTGTCTTCTTCAAGAGGACGTCTGGCTCTCTATATTGGTCATTTATTTATACCTCTCTATCTTGTTTCTTCATATGCATTGAAATTATCTATTGTCTCTGAGACACTGTGGCAGTTACATAATCTCCTGTCAATTTGTGAAGAGTGGAGTCTAGCCTGTCAGTCAGATCATAGCCAATGAGGTTTCTCTAGGGCATTGCCTTCTCCTGAGGATTTTGAGAATGCCTCTCTTCCTCTCTGAAGGTGGGGAATACTCACTCTCTCTGCTTAGTCTCCCTGCGAGACATTCCTGCTAACAAGTCACATGGAGCTACACTGATGGCAGCCAGAGACTTGGAGCTGGAGGGGCCAGGTGGAGACCCACGCCAGTGCTAAGATGCTTCCACCACCACTGGATTCACAATATCAGAATTATGGATTGGATGTGGACTTGGCTGGGATGTTTCTTAATATACAATTACTCTTTTATATAAAGCTCTTTCTTATACACATATTTGTGTGTGGTAGTTACATAATCTAGAGTCAATTTGAGGATTAAGAGTGTAGGGGTGGAGTCTAGCCTGTCTATCGAGAGATAGCCAGTGAGACCTCTGTTTGGGCATGGACTTCTCCTGAGAATTCTGGGAACTCCTGTATCACCCTCCTTGGAGGTAGGATACACTTCTCTCTCTCCTCACTTCCTTGGAGATGCTCTACTGACAAGACACATGACGGTACACCCTGGAACCTGAAGCAGCCACCTGGACCTACCCTGATGCTGCTCTGGGTGCTGAAGAAGCCACGTGGAGACCCCTGCCAGCACTGAAAAGCTTATAATGGCACTGGATCGAAAGACTTTCTACCCACTGGCCGGTGATTTTCCTGCACTTGGTGTCATTGCATGTGTTTCATGAGTCTGAAGAGGACTTTATAGATTGGTAGCAGACATATGGGCTAATATAAGACTTATGGGCTTGGACTGGACTGGGTTGGGATGCTTTCTTAATGACAATTACCTTTTATATAAAAACTCTCTCTTCTACACATATGAGTTTCTATGGATTTGTTTCTCTAGTCTACCCAGACTAACAGTGTGTGTATTAGAATTTGTTTCTCTTGTCAACCCAAACTAGCACACATTGTGTTAGCCAGAGTTTTCTCTAGAGAAATAAAATGGGGACACTTATTATTTTATGTATATAGGTTTATACAGCGAGAAGGAATTTAACAGCTAATTAGTCCACATAGTAGCACAGAAGCTTAGTTCCACTCACTTTCTTGGAACAGTAAATATACTAGAAGTCCTTCAACTCCTGTAGGTTTTTGGGTCCAAGGTCAAGGAAGAAGACAGCAGAGTCTTCCCTCAGACAAGGCAGGCAGAGTCTTCCCACAGGCAGCAGGCAGCAGGGTGTGACAGCAACCGTCAGTAGGTCAGGAGCTTAGCAAGGCAGACCCTGATGTGATCTGGAACTCAGGCAACAGGCTCCACCAGCTTCAAGCTCAAGCAATGGACCCACCACCATCAGTGTGGCGAAGCAGGTTTTGAAGGGGATCCACTGGTTGGCTTGGCCCACAGGTAGTGTGGCACACAGACTGAGGCAGAGACTAGCCAAAGCAGCAGCATGCTGGTTCAATCACCAGGGAGCAAGAGAGACAGGGGTGGGCCTTGCAGGCCATTTATCTTGTTGCCCTCCAATCAAGCTGTGACGTGGTCAAGCTCCGTCCACAAGTTCTTAGTGGCCTAGTTGGCATGATAAACCTACCTATCACAGGCACTGTGGTGAGGTTGTGTTTGTGTTTATTTGATAATCAGGAAATACCAAAGTGGATGATAGTCCTTAACAATAGGTGCATCTGTTTGGAAATATGGATGTGAGTGTGGGACAAGGAAGGAAATAGTTCTAGAAAATAGCCAAAACAAACAAGTGCTTTCTCTTTGTCAACCACCAGTGTGATCAAGGCCATAGTTTATGAAAAATCACTTCTGATCTTCCTTTCCTCTCAATCAGTGTTTTGCAAACTATGGTTTGTATTTGGGGAGTACAGCTCCATGCTGGGTGAATAAGGTTATTCTTCTGGTCATCATGGGATTGTGGAGATCAAGGGAGTGTCATAATCCACCAGCGTGTGCCTGTGCTGTAGTATAGCAAGGTCATGTCCTCTGTCAGTTTCTCTCATTCTGTTGATTTCCCTTAGCTGTTATTCAATAGCCTTGAAAGTACACAGGAGCCTTGGAGCGGACTTCTCTGTTTAAGAGAGTGGGGACTAGTCACTCCTCTGTTCACCAGGGAGAAAAGAGGGATCCCATTTTTTATCATTGTCAGGCACCAGTGGGTGCCTTCATCGTTGGAGAGCAGATCGAATTTGATTGTGCCTCTGGCCAACCAGCAGACTATTTCCTGTCTACGTGTTCAGACTCTGCCTTTTGTTTCCGTTTGTATTCGATGCAGTTTTCTATCATTTCCTCAGAGGCACATGGCTCCAGGATGTTCTTCTTCATCTGTTCTCTCCTGTCTTTGTTGCAGAGGGCCTCTGGAAGGCACATTTGTCTTGTCCACCTTCTTGCTTGATGTCTATGCTGATATCTTTTAATGCTTAGAGAGGATAACTAGAGACTTGATTTTACTTGTGCATCTGGGAGATTTCATTTTCTTTCATGGTGCATTAGAAGTATGTGAGAGAAAACTACTTAACCCATTCAGCTTCAGGTCAAAATTGCATCATGATATCATTTAGGTTAGTGTCATTTATACAGAACCACTATAAAATATGTAAGACATCAAAATACGAGATAGTGCACAAATTCAAGATAGACTTTTGCCATTGTTATCTGTGTCTTTAAATTTTGGTAACAAAAATATCTTAAACTTTAATATTGAAATCTATGTAGTAAAATAGCCATCTTGAAAAGTCCTTTACAAATTGATTTCAGAGAAAACTACTCAGATCTGTAATACTAAGAGTAAATGAAGAATTTCAAAGACATTAGGCAAAGCAATACAATATGCAAATAATAATTTTTATCAAAGATTAGTCAAGGGCAATATACCACTCATGTTAATTTATTTTTTTAGTATTTGCACTTAAGCAGCTCTTGATTTAAAAAATTGATGCTTGAATGCCTGGCTATTTTTATAATGTTAAAAGTTTTTTCAAGGTGTAGAGGCAACCATTAGTGATGCTGAAGTTCTAAATCATTTGGACTTGGAATATAGTTTGGGCTGGTGTATAGAAGAAACTGCTTGAATATCTAGATGAGTATCTGTATATTAAGGATAATGGAAAGGAGATCAGATGGGTTTATTAGCATGCCCAGTCCTACTGCCAAGGACACATTGGCTAGTTCATGTACCTCTCCTGGGGAAAAACCTGCATGTCTATACACCGGCAGATTATGACATGAGGCATGGTTAGCAGCACACTTAGCAGTGACATTCTGCACTATGAGTCATAATGCTCCTCCTGAAACATATGGAGGATAAGGGTATGCACAGAAAATAGAGGGCAGAACTCAGATTTTGCCTCCACAGTCTTGAGAAGAAGCTGCAGGTGAATCTAGAACACCTACTAATAGGTCAGGAAAAGGTATTGATCTGTGGTTTGTGTTTTTAAGCTTGATGGGTTAGTAGTGATCGAAATTAAGAAAGTTTAAAAAAAAGGTGGGCAGAGCAGACCAATGAAAGAGCTACAGAAGGTCAAAGTTTGAACAATTTAAGCAATAAAATACACACATGTTATATTGATATATGTGGAACAAATATCCGTGATTTCATACTAATTTTTAAGTGACTGAATTAATAAATGTAATAGAAGACAAAAATCTCCCATACTGAATAATCTCAATATTTTATCGTAGGAAATAGAACCTAATTTCTAACTACTACGTAAGTGTCAGATATTCATAGCATCTTTCTGCCAAAACTATAGGGTGGAAATGAGAGAAGAGATTAACTTCAAAGTGGTGAAAAGTGGCAAAAACTACCTCTGCCAAGGTCAAGGTCAATATCAATAGGAATGCCATGTATTTTGGATAGGAGGCAATGAGAACCACTCTGTTTTAAAAGCCAATGGCCCTAGGCTATTTATGAGAAAACAGACAAAGACTGATTTGGGATGGTCTACAAAATATCTGATTTCCAGATGTAGTCCATTGAGTATTGTGTATCTCCTCTGGAAAGATCCGCAATTATTATTCTCCCATTGAGAAAAGTTTTTTTGCAACAAAGAAGCCATTGACCTTGCTGGATGATGTCATGTGACCTCAAGCCTTGTTTATATCACCAAGGCCATATTTTCAAATTACAGTTCCTTCCTGTTTGTTTCTAACCTTCCCATTTGAGTCAACAATAACTATCCTTGCATCTTGATTACATGCTGCAATAATTTCAGGCTTATATTGGGCAGAATTCTTCACTTTCATCACTTAAGAATTTGGGCATACATTTGAATAATAGTTTTTGAATTGGTTTTTGTTGTAATAATATGGGTAGTTTCCTATTATAGATAGCATTGCACTTTAGGATGGATCTTGTAAGGTTCTTTTTGATGATAAATATGATGCAATTCACCTTGAATTTTTCATTTCTGGCATAGTGAAGTACGTAATTGTTTCATTGAAAATGGGCAATACCTGTCCATTTCAGTTTACTCATGCCTAATGTATTCCAGCTTATGTCTTGCATTTTAATTTTGATCACTTCCAATTTTACTGAATTCATACTTCATACATTCCACCTTCTTATTATTAATGGATATTTTCACCTGCTGCTTCTCATTTTGAATGATGGCTGACTAGCAAGTAAAGGTCCCCAAAGCTTTGCTCCATCCATGTCATCAATGTAAATTCTGTGTTGAAGAGGTAGCTCTTTCTCAGTTGTATTTTGAGTACTTTCCAACTCAAAAGATGTTCTACTGCTATGCATAAGATTTTCAATGGCTAATTTTTCAGAATGATGTCACCTCTTCTTTCTAGACAGGAAGCTGTGCTGAAGTCTGTTCACCATGGGTGACCATGCTGGTATTTGAAATACTGGTGACATAGCAACAGGCAAGCCCCAGGTAAGACAAACTAACAGATGCACAGGGATCTCAGTACTTATCTTAAATGTTGTAACATGCGAAGAAGAAAGTTCAAATGCTTATTTATTTCCCATACAATTAAAAAAAAAATTTATTTTATATACATTAATTGCCAGCATAACTATAGAGATTGTATTGGTATATGTGTCGTGTGTGTGTGTGTGTGTGTGTGTGAGAGAGAGTCTTCTTCCAGTGATAACAGTGAAGGAGCACAGTTATTTGAATTTCTGTGGCACATTTAGTAAGACTTTCAGAGGATATATATGCAAAACAACATATATTAATCTGAGCAACACACTAGGAAATATACTAAAATAGATTTCACAAACTAATAAAGATTTAGTACCTATTATTGTAATCAGCCCAATGATCTAATTAGCTACATTGTAAGTTGGTATGTGCAGTAATTTAAAATCATTCACATCATTGTCCACGTCAACCTCTGCAAAGTGGTTGTTAATAATTGCTATCTCTTGAATGAGATGATTTCCTTACAATTTATGTTTTCAAATTTATTTTCCTGTACTTTTAAGATAACATCTTGCAACCAAAATATTAAATTAAACTTTAAGTTATGAAAGCATTTGTGAAATAACAAATTGCATTCAACTTCCTTCTTTTACTGCATTACTGCATGCCATGGTGTCATAATCTCTCTGTAAACTAGGATATACTGTGAAACTGAGCTATCTATTTATTGATGAATCACATAATCATTTAACCACAATTAGACACAGAATAAATTGTAGCTGCTTCAAATTCTGTTAGCTCATGAAGATGTACTGGAATGTCAAAATATATTCCTGGTAAAGGGAAAAAAATAGCATAAGTAATTTAGTTGAGTTGAATTTTTATATTTCACTAATGGGTATAATCACTGTTCCACTGACAGCATAAGTCATCTTTCTACACAGTGAGAAACCACTGGGAGATATATTTTATCATTACATGCCATGCATAGATGAATTTGACCAGACCATCCACCTATATGAGGTCCCTGTGAAAACAATTCATTCTCTGAATATTTCAAAATACAAATTTGTATACTCTTGAAATGTATACTACCACTGCAGAATACTCTACTCTTTTACTTATATAGTATATGATTCTATCTAAATGATCCTGAAATGCGTATGTGAAACAGCATTTTATCTAAATGAAAAACAAACTCCGTAATGTAGAATTTTTTAAAAACGCACAATGTGTCCCCTACCTTTGTTCTGAAGTATTCTAAACTAAGTAACAGTGGTTAAGAGCATGTATTCTGACACAGCCTTTTGTGTTCTGAATCAAGGCTCTAGGCCTTTTTATTTGGGTGACATCAGGCAAGCTACTGACTCCTGCTTCAAACCAGTGTCCTTATTTACACAATGGGCAGAATTATTCAGGTCTTCAACATCTGATTTGGAACTCTTGGTTCCAGATGTATTTTGGAATTCAAGATGTTTTTGCTTCTTCAAAAATGTACTAAAAATGAAATATGGCATCACACAATATTTAATACATTTTGGCCCAACAGGGATTACTTCTCTATTTTGCATAATAAGAACACACCAGTACTGCCATAACAGTTTAGCTACCATCTTCTGATCACATAATTCTTATTATACCTCACATCATTCCTTAAGCTATTGAACTTTTCCCCAATTTCCATATTTCACAAAGTTTACAAAACTAATATCCATTTATCTTAGTTTTCTAAGAATTATTTCAAATTCCAAATTAAAATACTGTCCTTCCTCTAAATTAGAAATGTTTGTTGCATAACATTTGCCCTCAATAGTAATGTGTGTGTGTGTGTATGTGTGTACTGGCAGTGTACTAATACTTGCTATGTTATAAAGTACTTATATATGCTTGCTTGTATCTTGTTTTTATTGAAATATACTTCATATAATATAGAATTCTTCATTTTAGAATTGCAATTCACTATTTTTAAATATATTCATACAGTTGTATGATCATTTTTATTAGCTAATTCCAATATTTTCTTGTTAGGTGCCATGAAGTCAGTTCCAACCCATCGAGACCTTATGCACCACAAAATGGAGCCCTGAAAATCCTGCTTCTCCTCACAGTTTTTCACTGTTTGAGCCCACTGGTGCAGTCCCTGCACCTCTACTTTACCGGACATGTTTTTCGTATACTTGGTTGATAGCACAAGCAGTTGCAAGGTGAAGTGTCTTAGAAGATCAGTTGAAAAGAGAAAGCGCCTCAGTGAGATAAATTGACCCAGTGCCTGCAACAAGAAAGTCACCGCCAGCAATACTTGTGAGGATGGTCCAAGGTCAGGCAGGGCTTCGCTCTATTGTATGTAGGGTTGCTATGCGATGGAAACAAGCCAATGGCAACTAACAACAGCAACGAGATTCAGTCTTCTGGCGCAAGAGTAGATGATGTCTCTCTGGTTACATACCTCTTCTTTAACCCTCTTTAATTCTGTCTTTTGGTGTCGTATTTTGAATTTTTCATTAAAGTTATGTGTAAATATTATTTTTGATGCAAATATAAGTGGATTTCATTTTCACTTTATAACTTTCATGGAAATATAGAGAATTATAGATTGTATTTGTATATTTATTTTCTATCTTCCATCCTACAACAAGTATAGATAATTTACTTCTTCCTTTAAAAGCTTAAAGCCAATATCGTATTGGATTTAATTGTCCAAGGTTAAGACAACTTTTTTTGTTTCTTTATACTAATATTAGTTAGGGACATATGTCTTTATTTTACCTTAATATATACATTTTATTTTGCTTCATATATACATTTATTTTATTAAATTTAATAAGTCTCTGATTACTACAGTTTTAGTGATTCATTTTTTTCATGAAGGTGTGTTGGCTTTTTTCAAATATACATTTTGCTTGTATATACTGAGATTTTAATAGATTTTTCCCTATAATATTTATCCTGGAAGCAGCAAAGAAGATTTCATATGATGCATTGCATTTGGGTAAATATGCTGCACAAGACCTCTTTAAAGTGTTAAAAAGCAAGGATGCTAATTTGAGGACTAAGTTACACCTGACCCAAATCAGATATGCATGTGAAAGTTGGATATTGAATAAGGACGATCAAAGAAAAATAATCAATGCACTTGAATTATGGTGCTGTCAAAGAATATTGTAAATACCATGGACTGCCAAAAGAACAGACAGATCTGTCTTGGAAGAAGTACAGCCAGAATGCTCCTTAGAAGCAAGGATGGTGAGAGTTTCTCTCACATATGTTTGTCATGTTATCAAGAGAGACCAGTCCCTGGAAGTATAGAATACTTCCAGTAAGCATAGAATACTTTAGTAAGAATAGAGATGGTAGAGGGGCAGCCAAAAATAGAAAGGCCCTCGCAGAGATGGATTGACATTGACTGCAATCGTGCACTCAAACATAAGAACTATAGTGGGCACGGTGCATAACCAGGAAGTTTCAATCTGCTGTACATATGGTCTCTCTGAGTCGGGACCACAGTGGCTGCACCTAAAAGTAACAAGGACAATACCATAGTGGCTTTTTTTGTTGCTGTGATGCTACAAAGCCATGGAAGCACAAAATTAAAAGATAATAAAAATTTATCAGAAACTTTTAGAAGCCTTCAAGTGAGTGTCTCTGTGTGAGTGTGTCTGTGTTACTCCGGGTTGACTATAGAAACAAATCCAGAGATACACATAAGTGTGTAAGAGAGAACTTTATATCAAAGAACAATTGTATATTGAGCCCAGCCCAGTCCAGGTCAAGTCCATAAGTCTGATATTAGCCCATATGTCTGATACCAGTCTGTAAATTCTTCTTCAGGCTCACACAAGGCATGCAATGACACCTAATTCAGAAAGATCACAGGCCAGTGGAGGTGGAAGCATCTCAGCACTGGCATGTGTCTCCATGTGGCTCTTCCAGCTACAGAGCTCTAGCTCTATCAGCATAGCTCCATGTGTCTTATCAACAGGAATGTCTCGCAAGGAGTGAGCGTGTGTCCCTCATCCAGCAAGCTATGTATCTCCGTAGCAACTCCAAATAAGGTTATCAAGCTGCGACCTGATTGACAGGCTAAACTCCACTCCTTCACTCTTAATAGTCTCAAATTCACACCAGATTATGTAACTACCATAGTGTATATATGCTTTATGTTTCATTAAAGATTTTTACACTTATCTTTATAATGGATATTATTGTGTAATGTTTTCGCTTGTTACATACTTGCCTTCTTTTCAAATCAGACTAGTACTTGTGTCATAGTCTAAATTAGAGAATTTCCCTCCTTATCCATTGTGTTAGACAGGGTTCTCCAGAGAAACAAAACCAGAATCCTTATGATTTCATAGATAGATAGATACAACATAAGAAATAAACAGCTAATTTATCCACAGAGCAGTAAAAATTGCTCATTTCAAATCACTTCTGTGAGACAGTTAATACACTGGCAGGTCTAGTAGGTGCAAGTGAAGGAATCAGACAACTGAGTCTTCTGTGGAACAATATAGACAGTCTGGCCACAGGCAGCAAACAGCAGGGCAGGTCACCAACAGTCAGCCATGTGACAGGGTCCAACAGTCCTCATCTCATGTGACTTATACACCAGCAGTGTGGGGAAGCAGGTCTTGAAGGAACCTCAAACTATAGCGACACAGTGCCCGGGTTGGGTGTCCCACAGGTAGTGTAGCTCACAAGCTGAGGCAGAGAACTAGCTAAGGTAGCCACACACTGGTCCGATCAACAGAGAGCAAGAGACAGAAAGACGAGGTTTGCCAAGCCATAATTCTCTTTGCCCTTCAATTAAATTGCAACCTTATTAATCCTACATGCGTTTATTGGCCAGGTTGGCACAATAAACCTACCTATCACATCCAATTTAAAAATACTTATAAAATATTTGTGTTAATTATTCTTTTAAAATTTGGTAAAATCCATCAGTGGAGTTAAGCAGATCTTGTCTTTACAGCAATTATTGGAGAACTCAATTTAATCTGCATATTTATGAAATTTAGATTTTATTTTTCTTTTGAGATGCATTAAAAATTATTGGCAATTAGAATGAAAAAATTAGAAACATAAAGAAGGAGCAATTGTTGGAAAATATAGCTTTGGTAATAGAATTGAAGCTAGAGTTCACATATTAGAGTTTTACAAGATCAATAACTTCTTCATCACAAATACTTTTTCAAGAACAAAAAAATCAGTGAATATACACATGTATTTCTCCAGAAGAAATACACAGAAACAACATTGACTACATCTGTGGAAGAGACCATCAAGAAACTCAATGTCCGCAGCTAAAATGAGGCCTGAGTCTGACTTTGAATCAGATCAGAAATTGTTCATATGAAAGCTCAGGTTGGAGTTGAAGAAAATTAAAACAAGTCCACAAGAGACAAAATATGACCTTGAGTACCTCCCACCTGATTTTCCAGATCATTTTCTTGAATAGTCTTCATGCGTTAGATTTGATGAGCTGTGGAAGACATCAAGACCATCATACTCGGAGAAAGCATAATGTCATTAAAAAGACAGGAGAGAAAGAAAAGATCAAAGTGGATGTCATAAGAGACTCTGAAACTTGCTCTTAATTATAGAGTAGCTAATGTAAATGGACTACGTGATAAAGTAAAAGGGCCGGATAGAACATTTAAAGGGCAGCTTCAATAGATAGTAAAGTATTTTAATGGAATGTGCAAGGCCCTTGAATTACAAGACCAAACAAATAAAATTAAAACAAATTAAGAACAAACTCAGCATATCTTAAACTGAAGGAACTAAAAAAAAATTCAAGCTCCAAATAACAATATTGAAATATTCTATGAGCAAACTATGGAATGTTTCAGGAAATATCCAAAAAGTTGGAAAGAAAAAACAGGGTTACTGTACCAAAAATAACTCGCTAACATTCATCAATTTTAAGAGGTAGCATATGATAATAACCAATGGTACTAGACAAAGTAGGATAAGCTGCTTAAGTCATTAGCTGAAGACAAAGTTCCAGGAATTGATGGAATGCCAATTGCAATGTTTCAACAAACTGATGGAGCTCTGGAAATTGATAAGACCTTTATCTAAACCAGGAAATTTATGAGACAGCTACCTGACCAACTGATTGGACGAGATCCATATTTGTACCTGTTCTAAAAGAATGTGACCCCAAAGAAGGAACACATGATAGAATAATTTCCTTCATATAACATACAATAATTTTGTGCTGAATATCGTTGAAGAATGGGTGTAGTATACATTGAAAGTGAACTGTCAAAAATTAAGGCTGTTTTAAAAAGAGGACATGGAACAAAAGATATCATTGCTGATGTCAGGTGGATCTTAGTTGAAACAAGAGAATACCAGAAAAATGTTTTTTGTGTTTTATGGACTATGCAAAGACATTTGATTGTGTGTATCTTGAGGGAAACGAGAATTCAAGAACACTTCATTTTGCTTACATATAACTTGTACATGGATCAAGAGGTCTTTGTATGGGCAGAATAAGGAATGTGAAATGAAAGGTCTCTAAAAACAAAATGAAATACCTGAAGTTAAAAGGTTAAGTTACTGAATAGATTGTGATCTTTTCAATAGATTTATGAGGCTAACCTTTCTCTGTAAACACTGATTTCAGTGAAGCCCATAATATTTGTTAAATTTGGGTTTTGTTTTCATTTATCTTTCACGTTCTATTTTTTAATTTTATTATTGACAGATTGATTTTAATTTGCACATAGTTGCGAATTACCCAGATTTATTCTATTATTAATTTGTAGTATCCTCACATTGTGGTTGAAAAATATATTTTGTATAAGAGTCAATTATTTAAAATATGTTGAAACTTGTAGATTAGACTGATATATACTCTATTATTGAGAATGGTCCATGCGCACTTGCTTAATAGTGTTGTTCAGTTTTACATATTCTTTCTCATCTTCTCTCTAGTAGTGTTAACTATGACTAAAAGTAAATTATTGAAGTTTCAATTATTCTTATTAAATTAATTTCCTTTTCAGTTTCTCAATTCCATTTTCTTTGATGTTAGTGTAATCTAAATCTCTCTCTCTTTTTTTTTTTAGGGAAAAGAAAGGCTTTATTTAGACAAACAGATGCTGTTCATTTCTGTGTTTCTGGACATCAACCAAGAGTTGGTCCTGGTTAAAGGTAGCTGTCCTTCCTCTCTTCTCCAAGAACTCCTCCTCCTCCTCCCCTGAAACAGTTTGTTTTCAATCGGATGTTCTCCCCTCTTCCCTTTTGTTGGTGTTTGTTTTATCTTTTTGTTTGTTTTCTTACCTTCAACCTATTTGTATCATTGAATCTGAATTATATTTAATGTAATAACAATATAATTGTACTATGTTTTTTAAAATTTATTCTGGAAATCCCTGATTTTATATTTGAATTTTAAATACATTTTTAATTGATTTGATCAACATGATATTAAAGGATTTATATTTATTATTTTTATGTATATGTCTCACACTTTTTTTGTTTCTGTAGTTCTGCAATACCACCGTTTTGTGTGTTAATAAGTATTTGAACTTTAAAATTTTGAATTCCCTTGTTGTTTTAATGCCCACAGAATGGAGCAAATGTTTGAGCATTAAGAGTTAGCTGAAATGTAGGGCATTTGAACCCATGTAGAGGGGTCCTGGTGGCACGGTGGCTTAACAATTAGGCTGATAGAGACCAAGGTGAGGCTCAAGTCCAGCATCCATTCCACAGAAGAAAAGTGCTCTCAAAACATGTTGCATTATCAGAAACGTTAAGGAGAGTTCGACTCTGTCCTATCAATTCACTCAGAATTGGGGGAAGAGGGGAAGCATGATGGAAATGGGATTGTTTTTGTTGGTGTGGGTGTTGGGGGAGGTTGCCCCATTTTGATTTTGGTTTTGGTTTTAAAGATGGTTGGAAGACAGGTCTAGGAATCTAGCTTTTTAAAGCCACATGCTTTAAATCTCCCTAAAGCAATTCTACTTTGCACAAACTAGGTCATCAAGGATTGGGAATGACCTTACAGCAACTCATAATAAAATCAATATATTTATTTTACTATTTTTAATAGAATTTTCTTAGTTGTTTTCCTAGTGACTGAGTTAGGATTAATATAAACATAATTCCAGTCATAATAACAAGTTTGCTTCTGTGCACTATTTCTCCTCCACTTTATGGCATTATTGATATACAAATGACAACTTTAGATGATATAGCCTTCTCAATGCAAAATTTATAATTATTGCTTTATGCATTTACCTGTAATATTACATAGTAGATACTATATTAATAATATTACTTAGTATTTGTCTATCAACAACCCCTCTCCCAACCTCCCATCCCCTCAAGAAATCATTATTCCAGTTCCTGTTTCTGAAGGGTATCTGTCTTGGCTTTCATGCATCAAGAACTCTAAATTGTGTAGATGACTATATGCAGGTCTAACAATAGTAAGGAGGTAAAACAAAGCCAGTATTAGTTAAGAGGAGGAAACATTAAAGAACTAGAGGGTAGTTATGTGTTTCACCACTGCAATACTGCTCCCTAGATTTATGATCCCTACTGTGTGACCCTTCTGTGTTAACCCAGGTAGACTAGAGAAACAAATCCATGAACACTCATATGTGCATAAAACAGTTTTATATAAAGGGTAATTGTTCATTAAGAAAGCATCCCAAACCAGTCCAGTCCAAGCCCATTAGCACATATGTCTGATACCAATCTATAAAATTTTCTTCAAACTCACAACACACATGCAGTGATGCCGAATGCAGGATGATCACAGGCCAATGGGTAGAAAGTCTTTGGATCCAGTGGCATTGTAAGCATCTCAGCACTGGCAGGGGTCTCCACATGGTTGCTCCAGCACCCAGGGCTGCATCAGGGTAGGTCCATGTGGCTTCTCCTCAGGGATATCGCAGGGAGTCTTCAGAGAGAGAGAGAGAGATGTCTCCCCTCTCCAAGGAGGAAAACAGCCAGTTTCCAAAATTCTCAGGAGAAGGCCATACCCAAGCAGAGAAATTACAATGGCCGTGGGATATTCTGATTGAGTTTCAGCTGTAAATCATTACTCATCTGGAAAAAACAAAAATGGTATCCAGGACACTTGAAGAGTTATACCATTTCTTGTCCACAGACACTTGAACCATCTATATACAGTTTAAGGGAAATTTTGTCCTTGTCTCCTCTGCATAATGTATAATGCTTCCACACTTGGATATGTGTTCTTCATTAAATGGACATGTTTTTCTAATAGAGTATTTAATCTGCATGGAAGACTTACCACTGCACAGAGCAGTACTGAAATCATTTCTGTGCATGATCTTATGTGTAAAGATAATTGGCTCATTAAGCTCCCCCATAACAATTAAGTCCTAATTTTAAAAAAAAATTAAAAGCAAACACTAATACAGCTGTAAGGATTTTCAAGAAAATTGCCTTCCTTTGAGTGTCAGTATGTCCCTGGTTACCATTACCACATTTAAACGCACTACCAAATATAAGCAAAAACAATAAATCGATGTCTTTTTTCAAAGTGGCATTTTTCTGTTAAGAAAAACAGTGCACATTTTCAATGAGAGCATCTTCGTTTCTGCATTCTTTGTGTGCCTCAGGTGGTGGGGGAAAGGCCATTATTTCTCATCTCCCTACAAATTCATCCTGTATAACAAAATCAAAGCAAGCCAAACAAAATACATGGCCAATGACACAATCGCAACTCATAGCAATCTTGTAGGACAGAGTGGAACTGCTCCATAGGGATTCTAAAGTTGTGATCTATACAAAAACAAAAGTTCACTAGGCCAACCTTTGGCTAACTAACACATCATTGTGTCACCAGGATATCCCACATTCTCTATATCCATTGCTAGGTGAATTTTCTTAATCAAGGAGGACTTCTGACATGATTTCGGATTAAGTTCTCAATGGTCTCCTTTTCCCTACTAAGTAACTTTCATAGTGATCCCTGCTTTCAAGTTTTTCAAATTTTAGTTCCATTCTACTACTGAAGTTTGGTGTCTCTATTTCTCAATATTCTCTTTATTTTCTCATTTTTCTATTCCTAAGTTTTTCAGAATGAAAATTTTTAAGCATCTTTCTATTCTGGGAAATGTACAGATACTGCATGAAAGGACCATGTTGGCACAGAGTTGGCAATAAAATATTTTATCAATTTATCTATGAAAAGTTTCTAAAGCCTAGCAAAAGTTATTCATTTAACCTTCTTAAGTGTGATATACAATATGAGATATTCTGGAAGTAATACTTTCTCATCAAACTAGAAGACAGATTGTATATTTGTCAATGAGAATAGTAATAAAGTAGTCCACTGTAATCACAAAAGTTGGGACAAATTTCCACTAAAGGTCATTCTTCACTAATATTTATAGTCTTTAAAGATATCTTAATTGTCAAAATTTTAATCGTATATGTAAACATAAAAATTTTAAATTTACCAACTTATTTTGAATTTGGAACTTATCTTAAGTTATAACATAAGTAAAGCTTATAATTTTCTCTAAAATAGATATGAATGAAATATTGTAGCTGATTCACATGAGGCTTATTCAATGAAGACTGTAGCTAATTCACAAAGACAGTCATAAATTATATATCACGAATGAGATTGCCCATATTTCAGCTCTCCTAGAAATTCATCTCTCACAAGTTGAGCCAAGGGCAAACCAATACGTGTAAAAATTTCTCTGAGAATTAAATAAACATGTCAGGAAATCAACTAATGATCATACAGTCCATTAATAAATAGACCCTTCATATATTCTACCAAGGTTTATTTAATCTTGTTTTTGATTTTTATAAAAAGTCAATATGCTTGATCATTTCTACTCCAATCTGGCATCGTGTTATCAACTTCCACTTAGGAGAAAGTGAGTGATCAATATTGATAAGCACATTGATAAAAACAAGTGACGTTGGAACAGAAAAACTTAAGTACACCCCAAACAATAATCCTAAAGTCAATTCTATAGAGTAATTGAGTGAAAGAGACAACATTTCTTTATTCCAAAGTAATATGTATAACTGTTTCATAGTGAAACATCCTTTGAAATTTTGGCATGTAGATATGAAACAGTGCACTACTCCCTGTTGCTATTATTGTGAATGTGGGCATAGACCTCTATTTGAAACAAATGGAAACATTGTCTATGTCCTCTGTAATAAACACTTCATTATGTATAAAATTTAGTTCGTTAAATTCATTAATTTATCTGATGTTGTTGATAGGTGCCATTGAGTAGGTTCCGATCTATCAACCCTGCACTGGCGCGTCCCGGGTCATCCTCATGATTGTTCCTACGCTGCAGTCGCTCGCTGGAGTCAGTGTCAAGGCAGCTCGTGAGGGGCCTCCCACTTGTTCGCTTCCCTTGCACTTTACTGGAAATAGGCCTTGTGCAGCGGATTTATCCAATGCAACGCATCTTTCTATGCCTAAGGTTTTCAATGGTTATTTCCTCCAAAGTGGACAGCCGATTCCCTTAGTGGTCCTTTCTCAGTCTTCAAGTTCCGCTGAACCCTGTTCACTTGGAGTGACCCTGCTGGCATTTGAAAGACCTGTGACAAAGCGTCCAGCATCACAGCAACACACAAGCCACCACAGTACGACAAACGAACAGACAACTGGAGGATCTACTCGTTAGCTCCAGAAAACACAACGATTCATTTTGGTTTCTTTAGGTAAAAAGCTGCGTATAATAGAAAATTAAAAAGTGATGAAAACATGCATTTCTGTGACAGAATGGCTAGAGATCAATTTCCCAATTTGCTCCTATATAATGTTAAACCTAAAATTTCTAAACTTAATCTTCTGAATCTATGAAATGTGAATAATCTTCATCATTTTACTGGACTATGACCGGACTTTAGTGATTGAATGCCACACCACATCTGTATTCGTTATTCAATAAATATCAGGTTGCTTTTCCTTTTCTTCATTTTCATTAGGCTTGCATTTTTTCAGCTAAAATGTAAAGAAACTGGACATTTATAAATGATAAAATGAAAATATTTTAGTATTTACAATTTTTCAAAAGATCCAGATAGCATGTCTGTAAAATCCAGATAGCATGTCTGTAAAATAAGCCAATCTGTCAGTTCTAGAATAGAAACCATCATTAACCATTAGAGCATCTACAGTAATTCTTTGATTTAAAATTAATGTTTCACAGATAAATATACCACACGCATTAGTTCTACCTTTGTCTGTTATGTTGTTTTCCTTTCTGGAGTCTCTAAGTTTTTCTATGAGCATGTTTCCAACAAGTCATGAACACATGTAATGAAAAGATATTGCATTTTTCCATGATCCTTTGAAAGGCACCTTGTAGACAATAGTACTAATCTAATTTATATATTTAATAGTGTGTTCTAAGGTGGAATATAGCCACCTTCATTGTTTAAAAGAGGACAACCAGGATTAAAAGATAAAACAGGAGTCTAGAAATTGATCATACATGGTTTCAGCAAGATAGGAATGTTTTAAGGAGGATTCACCCTGAGCTGGTGAAAACAATTGCAGGTGAGAAGTGGATAAAGAATTCTGAACAATAGAATATTAAAGAGGTGGGTATTTTTCATTGGACTATAAGATGTGCATTAGATGTTAAAAGAGTCTGAGAGGAAAAGAAATCTGAAATTTAGAACATAAACCACACTAACACAAATTAAAAATACATTAGACATTGTAGATGACAGTACTTTATTTTTCAATGAGTCTGAATTCTCAAAATTATGTGTCAATGTAAGAAAAGAAGAATTGGTATTTTAAAAGGCTGCACTGGCTACAGAGGGCATATGAAAAACCAGTAAATGAAATGTAGAACTTGCAGTACATGAGGGTATTTTTTTAAACCTACAAAGAACACACAAAAACCTAGATTGAATAATTGTTTATGTTTTCAAAGATTATTAGGAGTGTTTCACTCTTTTCCTGACTTCTATCACACCTGTCACATATAAAGAAGCAGGCAAAAAAATAATATCCACATTATCAGTCACCAACCTGCTTAATTTCTTTTACCTCATCTAAATTGTAACCACCTTCATGTAAAATCTATGAATGAGTAATCAAGATCTAGGGATACTTTTGATATTATTAACATAATGATACTTATATGTATAACTCTCTTTATTTTGTTAAGTATTTACCACACAGCAAGGGTGTTTCCAAGTCTCACAAAAGTGTTATAAATTATAACACATGTTATATGCTGTAATGTGAAATTATTTGGTATTGCTCTTCTATCCATAGTCTTTTAATTCCCAACACATGACTGCATGGAATATACAAATAAAGTATATGTGACTCGTATTGGGGATTGGTCAGTTTGGGCCTTCTATTCTCCATAAAGGGAGCCATCTGGGGAAAAGCCACAGAGACACTCCCATGAGGAGCAGAGGAGTCACAACTTTTGTCCAGGATCCTGGTGTGTAGAAGGAGTGACAACTGGGGCCACAAAAAAAGGAGCCATGACAGAAGCAGAAACCAGATAGAAAGAATGTGCTCAGCATATCTCAAGTTGAAAGGCCTGTAGAAAAGAAATCTTGCTTTGGGTTGCAATATTGAAGAATTCTAGGGGCAAAATATTGAATGAAATAGTAAGCATCAAAAGAACATGGAAAAAATATACAGTCACTATACAAGAATATGGATGCCATATGATAAAGAACGAACAAATGTTATTGAAAGAGGAATGTCAAGCTGTTCTGGAGACATTGGTTAAAAACAAGGTTATAGGAATTAAAAAGAGCACCAATTGAAATGTTTCCACACACTGATACACTGAAAGTACTCACGAGTCCATACCAAAGTTTTGGAAACAGCTACCTGACCTCCCAAATTGACACGATTCTTATTTGTATCCATTCCCAAGAAAAATGACCTAGAATTAATATGACATACTAGTACAATTTCTTTTTTTTT
>NW_022111368.1:21038021-21047574 GCF_000313985.2 Echinops telfairi | reverse complement strand
ACCAGTGCAAGTATATCTATAGGAAGCATCCAGAAATTTAAATCTAATTCAGAAAAAGATGTGGTATGAAGTCAGATAGATCTTAGCTGAAAATAGTGAGTAACAAAAAAACATGTGTTTACATTTTTTATTGACTATGCAAAAGTTCACAGCTGTGTGGATCATAACAAGCTATGGATAATATTGTGAAGAATAGGAATTCCAGAATACTTAATGGTGCTCATGCAAAATTTGTACATGGATCAAGAGGCAGTCTTTGAAACATAACAAAAGGATACTACGTGTTTTGAAAACAAGAAAGGTGTGTGTCAATGATGTATCCCTTTTCCATATGTAGTTGATCTATATACATAGCAGATAATCCTAGAACTTGGACTGTATGTAGAGAAAGAGGTATCCAGATTAGAGAAAATTTTATTAATAATTTGTTCTACTTAGCTGGGACACAACCTTGTTAGCTAAATGTGAATAAGGATTTGAAGCACCTACTGATGAAAATTAAGTACTACAAAGTTCAATATGGTATAAAGTTCAATAATCGACAATACTTAGATATATGACTCAAAGAATGAAATTGTCCAAGGTTTCATTTACTGGATTTACAATCAACAAGCATGGAAGCAGCAGTCAAGATATCAAAAGATATACTGTGTTGGACATATCTGCTACCTTAGAACTATTTATATCGTTGGGAAGCAAAACTTTCACTTTGTGGACAGATGTATGCCTAACCCAAGACCTAGTATTTCAATGGCCCAATTGCCTCCAATGCATGTGAAGCCAGACAAGGAAAAGGACGGCCGCGGAACAATTGATACGTTTACATTATTATATTGGTTAAGATTATTGAAAGTATCTTGGGCTTCCAGAAGAACAAAGAAATCTGGCTTAGAGGATATGCAGTCAGAATTCTCCTTAGTGTAACACACTTGGTATATATGATCTAGAGACCAGTTCCTGGAAAATGAAATCATGCTTGGTCACATAGGGAGTCAATAAACGGGAGGCCTTCTGGTGAGGCAGATTGACACAGTGGCTACAACTTTAGGCTCATAAACAGCAATAATCTTAAAATTGGCATAAGTCCAGTGTTTTCTTCTGTTGTACACGTAAAGTTCCTGATAGTTGGAACTGTTTCAACAGCATCTAACAACATTGTTGTTCAGCTATAGTGCAAGATAGCTCAGAGGCTTTTCTAATTGGCTACACATTATTCCATTATACTAGAATGCACCACATTTTGTTTATACAGTCATCTGTTTATGGACACTTAGGCTGTTTCCATTGTTTTGCTGTTGTGAACAGGACTGCAATAAACATACGGGGCATCAGTTTGAGTGTCTCCTATTGGATTTCTAGGGCACATACTTAGGAATGGAATCGCTGAGTCATAAAGTAAGATTTTTAAGTTTTTTTGTTTTGTTTTGTTTTAGGGAACGCAACTGGTTGTTTTTTCCACAACTGGCTGTTGTTAGCTGGCGAGGGTTGATTCTGACCCATAGCACCTTATGCACAACAGAATGAAATGGTCTGGTCCTGCATCTTCTTACAACTGTTCCTATGCTTGAGCCCACTGTTGTACACACAGTGTCAATTCATTTTCTTGGGGCATTCATTTCGTGGGCTCCGCTCTACTTTAGCAAACATGATGTCCTTCTCCAGTAACCCCTTTTCCCTGACAGCATGTCCAAAATATGTTAACACAAAGTCTTGCCATCCTTGCCTAGGCAGATCACTCTGTCTGCACTTTTTCAAAAACAGATTGGTTTGTCCTTTTAGCAGTCCATGGGATATTCAGTATTCTCCTCTAGCAGCATAATTCAAATGCATCGATTCTTCTCCAATCTATATTCAAAGTCCCATTTTCGTATCACCCAATTGGAAATATCTTGTCTTAGGTCAGGCACACCTTAGTGCTTAAAGTAGCATCCTTGCTTACCCTAAAGAGCTCCTGTGAAGCAGATTTACCTAATGTGATTCCTCTTTTGATCTCTTGACTGCCGCTTCCATGAGTATTGGTGGTGAATCCAAGTAAGACACACATCCTTGACCACGTCAACCTTTTCTCTGTTGATCATGATGTGACCTATTGGTCCAATTGTGAGGATTTTGGTCTTCTTGACACTGAGTTGGGATCCATATTGAAGACTGCTATCCGCGATCTTCCTCAGCAAGTACTGTAATTTCTCCTCAAGCAAGGTTGTATCATCTGCATAGCTTAGATTAATAAGCCTTCCTCCTAGCCTGATGTCACATTCTTCATGTAATCCAGTTTCTCTCATGATTTTCCCAGCAGACAGATTGAATATATATGGTAAATGTATATATACCATATATATATGGTAAAAATTAAGCAGTAAAAATTACTGGTTAAGTATTCCAATATCCCCACCTTTTTCAACATTTGTTGTTTTCTGTTTGTTTGCTTTTATTACCACCATTTAGTAGAAATGAGATGATATTTCACATGCATAATTCAAAAGGAGAACGGATGCAAATATTGATTAATAATCAGAACATGAAATGCAGAAAGTATGAATATAAGAAAACTAGATGTAATGATAATGACATGGAAAACACAAACATCTGTAACATAAACATTAATGAGTTTAAAAATACTAGTACTGGACATTTTGAATCAGACAATGTTTTAGTCTTCTACTACAGAATGACATTGAACAGGAATGGTATTGTACTCTTCATCAAGAACATTCAAGAATTTCATTGAAGTACACTAAATTCAATTATAGGATAGTAACAATAGACCTACATGGAAGCCTACAACGATCACTAGTTTACTCTTATGCAAGTGTTATTTAAATTTTTGAGCCAATTATTATTGACAAAGGTAAATAAATGGGAAACTTCTGCAGTATATGTTTGATCAAACCTGAAATCAAGATGCACTGGTAAATACAATAGGACTTAATGAGAAAATTGAAAAAAAAGACTTGTGGTTGGAAAATATGGCCTTGGTGATAGAAATGACACCAGAGAATGCAAGATAGAATTTGGAAAGACCAGCCACTTAAAGTAAATACATATTTTCAAGAGTAGAATGAGTTTAACACATAGACCTTTCCCGAGTTCACTACATCTGTGGAAGGTAACAGGGAGAAGTTTGTCCTTATCAGCACAATAAAGGCATGGGCCAATTGTAGAACACAATTATTCTATTGTTTGTTCATATGATAGTTAAAATAGAAGTTGAGGAAATTTGAAACAATACCATGATAAGCAAAGTAATACCATGAGTATATCCCACCTGAATTTAGAGACTTCATTAATAACAGATTTCATTTGTTAAACACTAATGACCAAAGACAAGATCAGTGATGTAATGAAATCAAGGACATCAACCACAAAGAAATCAAAGGTAATTAAAAACACACAAAGCAAAAAATGCAAAAAAAAGTAGAAAAAATTCTGATACCTAACTTTTGAACATAAAGTAGTGAGAGTGAATGGAATAAGTGATAGAGTAGCTCTACTCTAAAACCAAACTTGCTTCCATGGAGTAAATTCTGACACAGTAGCCCTATAGGATAGAGTATAAGCACCCCTGTAGGTTTTCTTTCTTTTTCTTTTTTCCTTGCCCCTGTGGGTTTTCAAAGCTGTAAAATTTTCTGGGTACACTACGCGGTACCAGCACAGGTCCAAGGGGCAGTAATTGAGTGGTAAACTTCAGAAGACATTAGACAAGATAAAGTATGCAAGTCCTCACCTCCAGGATCACCATGACTTCAGGAGCCAGATCTGTGTAGAGAGCAAATATATCTCCAACCTTATAAATGTTGTTATATAAGCTCCAAGGCTTATAAATGTATGCCGGTATCCCCAATTACAGGTAACCACACACATAACAGGAATGGGTTGTACAATAGGCACACACGTGACAAGAAGGCATATAGGTAACAAGGTAGGCTGGCTCTAGAGACAAGATGGCAGTCTAACCTGGGTCAGGAGTTGGCTTGACCTTAGGTGTAAAGCCCCCAGCCCATCCACTCCTGGGGGAAGGTATGAGTTGGGTTGGGTGACGCGGCAGGAAGAGAGAGCAAAAGAATAATGTCTGTTCCTATTGGGAGAGAAAACAAACCATGTGCTTACTTTAAGACAGTATAGCTGTTAACGGGGGAACCTGTGAGAGCATTTAAAGCAGCATCATGGATTTGGATGTTACCTTTAAGTTACCGAAGTGGTGGCTTTCCTACCACGAAATCCTAGCTTTCCAGACTCCCTCTGTTATAAGTTAGGGAATATAGTCCTTGTCACATTTCCTTCAGTGTTAGTTTCCCACATTCTCCCCTTCTATATTATGTTTAAAATTTAATAGAGCAATGGAAGCTACATGGTTTCTCTTAGCTTCCTATAGAAGCAGCATGAACCGGTGAGTATGAAAATTATGACAAGGAACACAACAGTCAGACTCAAACTTAAGCTGTAAGAAATACTTTGAATCCAAGCACGTGGATCCAGCCCCTTTACTCCATCCACCAATTTTTTAATCACCTTAGAGCTAGAGGATGCCTTATGTCTACTTTGGAATGTATAGAAAATATCGGTTTTTAGCTGGTTAGCATCTAATGAAATATTTCCCTTAAACTCTTGCACGTGTCTTCTAAGTAAATCCCAATCATGCAATGTCTCATAATATGGGTAGGGAGTTACACAGAAATCAGTTACATTCCAATCACATTTTAGCATTAATTGGTGTTGCAAGTCCATAATTTGATCTCCCAAGCACTGGACAGTTGGTTGCAGCTCCACTCCTTTCCCTGCTAGTTCATGGTCCACTTTAGCTTGAGTGGCCCAGAGCTAATGTGAGTTCACTTGCCACTTCTGCACGAAATCTTCCGTTTCGATGGAGTCCTATAGAGCTCCCCAAGAGACCATGACGGTGGCGGCAATTGCTATAAGCTTTATTATGGCTGCAATAACCATTCCCACAGTTGGCAAGGTTTTTTGTTTTTTTTTGCATCTCTGACATCACTTGTAACATGAAGGATGATTCTGGAGTGCTCTCCCAACTGCACTTCATTTCCACCGGGACCCATATCCCCATCCGGCTCTTTAGAGTGAGGATGCTGTCTTTAGGAAGGTTTATAAGCAGAGTATGGTTAATGCAAGTGAACTTTGTACAATTATGGCAAGTGGCCCTGTGAGCAGTTTCGTTTATCATGATTTTCCGACAGTGAGCACAAAAGGCAGCTTTACTAAAACATGTGAGAAGCAGCAGGATAGCTTCTTGTATAACCCGGTAAAGGTTTAGTGGCAAGAGGAAATTTCCACAGGTCCCACTGGTCAGGTCCTGCCTCAGGTTTCAGTAATCTGGGACAGGGAGGTGCAAGAATCCCCTCATACCAGGCCATTAACTGGCACCTGGTAGTGGTGATGCTATTCGGGGTCTTGTGTCACTTCCAATCACTGACATAATCACATGATGTGATGTTGGATTCCAATTTGTTAAAAATGTTCTGTGGGTCCCCGAATCAATGATTGTTATAGTGTCTTTGCTTAACACCTTTCCATGTGGCCTCTGACATTTGAGCCATTTGAGTCTGTTGGGTTCAACATGCCAGTAATTCGTCATCATATGGCTTCCATGTCTCCTTTCCCCTCCACTGTAGCAGAGTCTTCCTATTCTGAAAATGCTTTACCCATTACCAAAGAGAAGCTGGGCTTTCATTAAAGATAAGCCATTTAATTCTAGACCTGCACATTAAAAGCAAAACCTAAAATGAAATCAAAACATTTGCCTCCGTCATTGGGGTGTCTGGCTACTCCATTTCCCCAAGGCCCAGGTGTACACACAGAGTCATTTACAAATATGATGGGACCAGTTTGGGTCCACTCTATGGTCTCTAGTAGAGGAGGATGAGGTACATAAGCCCAGTAAGAGTGGTGAGCAGTTAGAGACGACGGACATGACTGCAATCATTGCTAGGAGCATACTTTCATGGGTGATAGGTATGCAGGCATTTGCTCGGGTTACTTGTGCCTGCTGGTTCAGTGCTTTTATCTGTCCCCAGTTGGGGAGATGAGTTGTTGATTGTCTACTATTTACTCCTTTGGTACAGGGTCTCTTATTTTTGCATAGCGGTGCCATTTTCTTGACTGAGGTTGGACTCTTCTAACGGGGATCCATCTATTTTCTCATCATCTGGGGAAATATAAGCATAACCTATACCCCTAATCACCAGCAAGCATGGTTTCCCTACCCAGTCATCGTTCTTCCACCAGATTTTTTCTGGCTTGGCTTTCTCTGTGGGGGTAGGAAAATGTTTCCCTGCCCTAGTTATGTTAGCACAGTGGTTCTCAATCTTCCTAATGCTGTGACCCTTTCATACAGTTCTTCATGTGGTGGTGACCCCAACCATAAAATTATTTTCACTGCTACTTCATCACTGTCATTTTGCTACTGTTATGAATCAGGTGACCCCTATGAAAGGGCCGTTCGACCCCCAAAGGGGTGGCGATCCCAGGTTGAGAACTGCTGTATTAGAATCTTTTGGAAGGGAGAAAAAATTTAATCAACAGGGCCAAATGGAATTTGTCCTGTGCTCTTTCGCCTTGTTTCACTTTCCATGTTAAGAATGGAGATGTTAAGGCACTATTTGCAATCCCAGGCAACTTGCTTGGTTTTAAACTTGTTAAACTTGTTAGATAGGCTTCATTGTTATGTAAATTTCTGCTCCGCTCAGGTAATCAAGAGAGTGCTTTAACTGTACAGGGTGTTTACATAAAACGGACATCAGATGGAACTGCTGAGTTGTCTTAACACACTCAGGATAATTTGAAAGACTGAAAAAATTCTTAATGAATTTATCCAGCTGTTTTTGAACTAACTGTGCCAGTTAAATAATCTCCACCAACTTTCAAAGGGGTGGAGTCTAACCTGTCAATCTGGTTGCAGCCTGATGACCTCATTTGGAGGCATATGGAGATAAATAGCTCATGGGAGACCACATATAAACAGACACTCTGCTTCCACTCCCAGCCAGGCATTCTGTTGAAGAGTCATATAGGGCTACACTGATAGAGACAGAGTCCTGGAGCTGCAGAAGCCATAGGGAGACCCACACCAGCGCTGAGATGCTTCCTATACCCTGGATTCACAAGATTTCCCACCAACTGGCCCATGATCTTCCTGAATTAGGTGTCATTTCATGTGTTGCATGAGTCTGAAGAAGAATTTATAGATTGATATTGAACATATGGGCTAATATCAAACTTCTGGACTGATCTGGACTGGGATGAGATGTTTCCTTAAAGTAAATTTGTTCTTTGATATAAAGTTCTCTCTTATACACATATGAGTGTCTATGAATTCATTTCTCCAGTCAACCCTGACTAACACACTAACTTATAAAACAGACCTTTTCCCCAAATGTTTGCAGGTGTGACTACAGGCTTAATTAAGTCGTATTGGCCTTTAGCCCTTTTATGTGTAGGATTTTACCATTTCACAATATTTGTCTTGGTTAACTTCTCTTATTTCATCCATGCTAGATTTGGAGGAAGTTAGTGGGTGGGTCTTAGGCCCTCTTTGATGCCCTAAGGAAGTGACCCCATATCCAGAATTGAAAAACCTATTTCTTCGATCTCTAATTCCATGTGGGACCACTGTTGCTTCCACAAAAGCATTCCAAAGGCCCCTTGATTTATAGAGTGGTCAGACTTCATAAGTGCTCTTTCCTGATAGGTATAAATTTTAACTCTAGAAATACAAGGAAGCAAAAATAATTGGCTTATGTGATTTTCCTTTATAAACCACGTCACATCAGATTTAATCACTGCCCTAATGTCTCTTTCAGAGTCCTGATTAAAAACTCCAATAACAAGCTGAACACCTTGAGAATCTAGGTTGGATCTTCCTAATAAGCATTCTATAGTTTTAGGCAGCGGGCCCCAAATACCAGTTTTAATAATTTCTGGCTTGATTACAGCTTTTAGTTTTCCTCATAACTTTGATCAATAACTCCAGTATCAATGTGAATTCCTTGAGTAATTAGATTACATTTCCCTGGTAAAAGCTGTGTTTCTCTTTCAAGCAGAGGCGCCTGCTTTTTGGTATTAACAGACTGCTGTGGAGGCTCTTGAGTTAAGTCCAACTGACTGCAGCAAGAACAGAAACTGGGCTTTTGCAAGTATGGTTACGTCCGGTCCCTTGCTGTGAGGCTGGGCGATGCCCGTGATGGCTGTTTAAGGATTCCTGTGCTGAGTTAGGTCTGCATGGTGCCTCCCACACTCTGCTGTGTGGGGCTAGGAGCAAGCACTATTCCCTATTTCCCTGCTGAGTAAGGTTTACTAGTGAAAGGCTTTTACTGCTGAATCTAGAATAGCATTTATGTACCCAATGCTATGGGTACATAATGCAATGGGTACACTGTACCCATTCTTGCAGTGTGGGCAAAGTCCAGGTTCAAGTAAACCCTTGGCCCATGTCTTGGTCTTGGCCCATGCTCTGGCGCAGGCCACAGCTCACTCTTTTTTCTCAGGCGTGGCTGTTTAAATCTATCGCAAAGCTTCCCCTGCCAGTGTAATTGAATGAGAAGGCTGACTGGAGTCCACGCTCTGTTGGGTGGGGCTGGGAACACACCCCGCTAGAGGTTTCCTGGCTGGGAAGTGTTCATCAATGGGATAACCTTGCTGTGATCCTTGACCGACATTGATTCACCCAATGGCTTCCCTTCTTGTAAAAGGGGCAAGGTCTGGAACCCTGCCCTGGCCCCTGCCCTAGCCTGAGCTCCAGCCCACTCTTCGCTTCCCAGCTGCTTGGGGTGTACTGCTGGCATTCTCTTTGAAAATGATGAATTTTCCCACAGCTAAACATTTCCTGTTAGATGTGATGTACTTGGCCATAGCAGAGGGGAGGTGGGCCTTTTATTCATCCATCCCTGCATTCCTGCATATTCTGAGATAATGGTGGAGTGAGCTGTTTCTTGAGGGCAGATCTCAGATTGACAGGAGGGGTTCGAATTTTCATAGGCCAGCATAAGAATGAGAGTTTCCAATAAGGCTCATAGAGGATTTGTGAGAATGCTTGTTCAGTATCCTGCAGTTGCTCTTCCACAGTGATGAAATTATTACTCTCCATTAACTGATCAAACCAGAGGAGGAGACCCTGCTCAATGTTCTTGCAAGCCTGTGTCTCAGCTCCTTTAGTCCACCTGATTCAGGCATGTAAGAAGTCCAAAGGAGAGAGGCAGACTTTAGTCAAGACATTCCAATCTGCAGGGATCTGACATTCAGCATCAGCTAGAGATTTAATCCCGCTGATCACAAAGGGGAGGAGGGCCCATAGCTTGTCAAAGTCTGTTTTATGACCTTTAGCAGTTTAAAAGGGAAAGTACCCTCCTGGTGTTCCTGATAACCCTGCGGGTTGTCTGCATTGGGTGTTCTTTCAATGACATGGAAGAGGGAAAGCTAGTCTGGCTTCTAAATCTCCTTCTGCAATCCCTCTTTCTATCTTTTAGAGTAAAGATGCTTTCTTCTGTTTAGTGTCCCCTTGCCCTTAGCTACTTCCTTTGTTTTCTGGCTCTTGGTTCTCTCC